>NC_084733.1:2552938-2682938 GCF_033978785.1 Entelurus aequoreus | reverse complement strand
ATCTTAAAAAAATAAAAAAAATCCTAAACAATTTTTTTTCCTGAAAACTACTCCTTTTTCCTCTTGTTACTTATTTCTTTGAAATTATATAATTTTTTTTCTAATTGTTTTTTTCTTGTTAAAATTACAAAAAAAAAAATTAAATTTTTCTCATAGCATTAAGACTTTATTGTTGTAAAATAAGTTGTTTTTTTAACGTTAAAGTCGCAGTTTTGTTGTTGTTGTAACAGTGCATCAGTGCAGTTTCAGTACATCTTTATTGTTTGTTTGAAATAGGACTTAACTTCTCAAAAAGTAAAAAAAAAAGATAATTTTTCATATTACAATTACATTTTGTAAAACATTTTTTAGTTTATTCATGTTATATTCATAAATTTTTGTAGGATTCCGACTTTCTTCTTGACTATTGTTTAAAATCTGACTTTATTTTTTGTATTAATTTGTACAACTTAATTCTTCGGAAATTTAGAATTTTTTTCTTTGCTATATTTTTTAAATTAATATTAAAAAATATATTTTTTAGCTCTTTGTCAACCTTAACTATGACATTTCTTTCAGTGGATGTTACTTTTGTCTCATAACATTATGACTTTATTGACTTAAAATGTTAACTTTAAAAAAAACAAAAACATCTCATCTTAAAATTTTATTTTTGTCTTAGACTTAATTGTCTTACAATAATGTTTATTTTTAATCTTATAATTTTAAACTCCAATTTATCTCCCCCCATTATTTTATTTTTATTTTTGTAAAACGACCAAATCCGTTTTACTAAAATAACTTTTTTCTATCTAAATTTGAATTTTCAAATGTTTTTTAATGTCATTCTTGTAAAATTACATCTTAAAAAAAAATAAAAAAAAAAATACTAAACTATTTTTTTTCCTGAAAACTACTCCTTTTTCCTCTTGTTACTTATTTCTTTGATATTATATAATTTTTTTTCTAATTATGTTTTTTTTATTGTTAAAATTACCAAAAAAAATATTACATTTTTCTCATAGCATTAAGACTTTATTGTTGTAAAATAAGTTGTTTTTTTTACTTTAAAGTTTCAGTTTTGTTGTTGTGGTAACAGTGCATCAGTGCAGCTTCAGTACATCTTTATTGTTTGTGCTCAGCCTAAACCCACCAAGGGGAGAATGAGGATCCACTGCCTGGAGAACGTGGACAAGGCCTTGCAGTTCCTCAAGGAGCAGAGAGTCCACTTGGAGAATATGGGCTCTCACGACATCGTGGACGGGAACCATCGCCTCATCCTGGGCCTCATCTGGACCATCATCCTCCGCTTCCAGGTTGGCTCCTTTCTCCTTACCTTTGTTGTTTCTTTGACAGCTACCAGGCTATTTTGGCTTCAAACAAAATGGCCGTCTGCATTATTCACTCGTAACAAAGAGTCGACTTTTGTCGCGCTAAATTTAGTCTTCTCTGAGGAGGCGTCACGTGAGCGCTCTAATTGTGACAGGAAGTGACACGTCACACTTTCTTCCTTTGTGCCTGCACAAATAACTTGTTTTACAAAAGCAGTGAAGTTGTCACGTTGTGTAAATGGTAAATAAAAATAGAATACAACAAATCCTTTTGAACTTATATTCAATTGAATAGACTGCAAAGACAAGATATTTCATGTTCACACTGAGAAACTTCGTTTTTATTTGCAAATAATCATTAACTTGCAAAAAAGTTGTCATAGGGGCATTTTTACCAGTGTGTTACATGGCCTTTCCTTTTAACAACACTCAGTAAAGGTTTGGGAAGTGAGGAGACACATTTTGGAAGTGGAATTCTTTCCCATTCTTGCTTGATGTACAGCTTAAGTTGTTCAACAGTCTCCCTTCTGCTATTTTAGGCTTCATAATGCGCCACACATTTTCAATGTCTGGACTACAGGCAGGCCAGTCTAGTACCCACACTCTTTTACTATGAAGCCACGCTGTTGTAACACCTGGCTTGGCATCGTCTTGCTGAAATAAGCAGGGGCGTCCATGATAACAACATATGTTGCTCCAAAAGCTGTATGTACCTTTCAGCATTAATGGTGCCTTCACAGATGTGTAAGTTACCCATGTCTTGGCCACTAATACACCCCCATACCATCACACATGCTGCCTTTTACACTTTCACCCTAGAACAATCCGGATGGTTCTTTTCCTCTTTGGTCCGGAGGACACCACGTCCACAGTTTCCAAAAACAATTTGAAATGTGGACTCGTCAGACCACAGAACATGTTTCCACTTTGCATCAGTCCATCTTGGATGAGCTCAGGCCCAGCGAAGCCGGCGGCGTCTCTGGGTGTTGTTGATAAATGGCTTTGGCTTTGCATAGTAGAGGGATGATACTCGAAACCGGTTTTCCCGGTTGTTTGATAAGAAAAGAACCGAGTCCTCGGACTCGAATCCCTTTTTGAGAACCGGTACCCGTTATCGAGACCACTATAGTAAAGGAAAAGAGTTGATTCTTTATTCGAATCCCGTCCCGACCAGAAATGCTCCGTGTGACATCACAAGAAATGACGTCACGTAGCTCAGTCATTAGGCGCAGATAGCGAAAGCAGGAAAAACAATGGACGGGAAAAAGCGCTCCAAGGTGTATTAAAGTTCAAAACAAAAGCTATAATCCATCGAATAACTTTACTGAGAGATTTTAGCAGGGTAAAACACATGACCGACACTTTTACCACCAACCGGAAACATAGCAACCAGGCTAGCAACGCACCTTCTTAAAACCACCGCAGCACATACATATATATACAACACGTCTCCCTTTTTAACACTTTTGTTTTTCTTTCCTTGTAAACGTTACAAAATCACACTGTAGATGTGTTGTCTGTCTAATTATAAATAATGCAGACGAGGCGTGTAGGCTGAGTTCTTGACGTTTACTTTCACAGCGTGGCAACATGCAACAACACTTTTCGGGGCTACCGCGCATGCTCGTCACTCCCGTTGCATGCTGGGTAGTGTAGTTGTTATATTCTCTAGCTCATAACATTTTTCCCCCATAAAGAAATAATGTTAACTCAATAAAGTGTATTTCTTTTATTAGCTTTAACTTTTCATTTTTTAGCATTATAAGCACATTTGCAAACAACTTTTCTCTTCATAGAATTTTCTTTCAATAAAGAAATAAAGTGCAAAAATGTCAAAGCATCATAACAAACAGTTATGTTCCAATAGCAGCAGAAGTGCACTTTTTGGAGAGCTGTATTATTTTCAGTTTTGTGCCCAAGGGACTGATTTTATTTAACACTATATTATTATTTATACACCTATAGTGATCACAGAGACAGCTTGTTTTTGTGTTACTGTATATATTTGTTTCTCTGAAAAATCCCACTTAATATACTTTGGGTAACAACAGTCAATATTTATTTATTTTATTTTATTTTTTTAGGTGGGTAACAGTCAATATTTATTTATTTATTAGATTTTATTTTTTTCTTATATAATAAAAGTGAGCTTTTGTTAAACCAAATATTGTGTGTTTTTTTCCATATACAACAACCTATCTGGACTCCATAAGAGAATCGATAAGGAATCGGTTCGATAAGAGGATTCGATAATAGGCTCCAACTCGATAATTCCTTATCAAACATCATCCCTAGCATAGGAGAGTTTTAACTTGCACTTACAGACGTAGCGACCAACTGTAGTTACTGACAGTGGTTTTTCTGACGTGTTCCTGAGCCCATGTGGTGATATCCTTTACACACTGATGTGGCTTTTTGATGCAGTACCGCCTGAGGGATGGAAGGTGTGTAATATCATGGCTTACGTGCAGTGATTTCTCCACATTCTCTGAACCTTTTGATGATATTACGGAGCGTAGATGGTGAAATCAACAATTTGCTCAGGCATTTGTTAACAAGTGGTGACCCTCGCCCCGTCCTTGTTGGTGAATGACTGAGCATTTCATGGAAGCTGCTTTTATACCCAATCATGGCGCCCACCTGTTCCCAATTAGCCCGTTCACCTGTGGGATGTTCCAAATAGAAAAGGATTTGTTGTATTCTCGTTTTCTTGAGCATTTACACAACGTGACAACTTGACCGGGTTTGTGTTTTGTATAATTTAACACAAACATCTGTAGTTGGTTTATTTACCATCCCGGCTGCTCCTCATCCTCGTCCTCAGATCCAGGACATCGTCGTGGAGACGGGCCAGGAGGACCAGAAGGAAACCCGCTCGGCCAAAGATGCTCTTCTTCTGTGGTGTCAGATGAAAACTGCAGGGTCAGTTTAGCTAAGCTTGTCATTGATATCAAAGCGTTCTGAAAAAATATCCCATTTTTTAATGGTCTGTTTTACATTTAATAACTTGTATGATGTCATCAGTGTCCAATGGAAATCAAGCATGTCCACATTTAGGGAGGTTTTTCATTTTTGTCAAAATAGGATTTGTGTTTTAGTATGCATAATTTATAATTAGTTAGACTGAAAACAAGAAACTTGAAGCTATTTCACTTTGTTTCCAGTTTACGGCTATGCTAGCTGGTTATAGATTCACATTTATAATAACGCCATTAGTTAAACCTAGCTTGGCTTCTGTATAACCATGTTAACTTTTGAGAACTCGAGGCTATGCTAGCTGGTAATAGCTTCACATTTGCAGTAAAGCTAATAGCTAATAAGTGGTACAAGAATAAAACATAGCTTGGCTTCTGAACTTGTATCAAGCTTTTTATTCCGCATAGCTATCTTAACGAGCTAAAGCTAAGCTAGCAAATTATCCAACATCTATCTCTGAAATACTATGCTAAAAATTGCCCAAATTAAAAACCTTGGAGAGGAAGTAAAGTTGGAAAGCTATCATTTCATTTGAACAGATTTGCTTGTTAAAAAAATGTTTAGAGAGAAAAGATAGCGTTGATGCTCTGTTAGATTAGCTTTCATTAGTTAGGATAGCTAAATTCTAAAAAAAAAAAAAAAAATACTAAATGTTTCGAGCATTAGTCAAGCTAGCAAATAGCTAGTTCTTATTTTTTATATTTCTCTCCCGAGTTTCTTTGGTGTACATTTTTGTGTAAAATTTTGGAATGCATAATTTATAATTAGTTAGACTGAAAACAAGAAACTTAAAGCTATTTCACTTTGTTTCCAGTTTACGGCTATGCTAGCTGGTTATAGATTCACATTTACAATAACGCTGTTAGTTAATTGGTAGTATGACAACAAAACCTAGCTTGGCTTCTGTATAACCATGTTAACTTTTAAGAACTTATCTACTTTTTTATTCCGCATTTAGCTAGGTTAGCTAGCTTAACCTAAGCTAACTAATTCACTGAAATAAGCTGGGAGAGAAAGTTTACTTAGAAAGCTTTTCTATCGTGTCATTTGAACAGGTTTGCTTGTTAAAAAAGTGTTATTTAGAGAGAAAAGATAGCGTTGATGCTCTGTTAGATTAGCTTTCGTTAGTTAGGATAGATAAATTCTAAAAAAAACAAAACATAAAAGAATAAATGTTTCGAGCATTAGTTAAGCTAGCAAATAGCTATTTCTTATTTTTTATATTTCTCTCCCGAGTTTCTTTGGTATACATTTGTGTGTAAAATTTTGGAATGCATAATTTATAATTAGTTAGACTAAAAACAAGAAACTTGAAGCTATTTCACTTTGTTTCCAGTTTACGGCTATGCTAGCTGGTAATAGATTCACATTTACAATAACGCTATTAGTTAATTGGTAGTATGACAACAAAACCTAGCTTGGCTTCTGTATAACCATAAGAACTTTTATCTACTTTTTTATTCCGCATTTAGCTAGGTTAGCTAGCTTAACCTAAGCTAACTAATTCACTGAAATAAGCTGGGAGAGAAAGTTTACTTAGAAAGCTTTTCTATCGTGTCATTTGAACAGGTTTGCTTGTTAAAAAAGTGTTATTTAGAGAGAAAAGATAGCGTTGATGCTCTGTTAGATTAGCTTTCATTAGTTAGGATAGCTAAATTCTAAAAAAAAAACATAAAATACTAAATGTTTCGAGCATTAGTCAAGCTAGCAAATAGCTAGTTCTTATTTTTTATATTTCTCTCCCGAGTTTCTTTGGCATACATTTGCGTGTAAAATTTTAGTATGCATAATTTATAATTAGTTAGACTAAAAACAAGAAACTTGAAGCTATTTCACTTTGTTTCCAGTTTACGGCTATGCTAGCTGGTTATAGATTCACATTTACAATAACGCTCTTAGTTAATTGGTAGTATGACAACAAAACCTAGCTTGGCTTCTGTATATAAGAACTTTTATCTACTTTTTTTATTCCACATTTAGCTAGGTTAGCTAGCTTAACCTAAGCTAACCAATTCACTGAAATAAGTTGGGAGAGAAAGTTTACTTAGAAAGCTTTTCTATCGTGTCAGTTGAACAGGTTTGCTTGTTAAAAAAGTGTTATTTAGAGAGAAAAGATAGCGTTGATGCTCTGTTAGATTAGCTTTCGTTAGTTAGGATAGATAAATTCTAAAAAAAACAAAACATAAAAGAATAAATGTTTCGAGCATTAGTTAAGCTAGCAAATAGCTATTTCTTATTTTTTATATTTCTCTCCCGAGTTTCTTTGGTATACATTTGTGTGTAAAATTTTGGAATGCATAATTTATAATTAGTTAGACTAAAAACAAGAAACTTGAAGCTATTTCACTTTGTTTCCAGTTTACGGCTATGCTAGCTGGTAATAGATTCACATTTACAATAACGCTGTTAGTTAATTGGTAGTATGACAACAAAACCTAGCTTGGCTTCTGTATAACCATAAGAACTTTTATCTACTTTTTTATTCCGCATTTAGCTAGGTTAGCTAGCTTAACCTAAGCTAACTAATTCACTGAAATAAGCTGGGAGAGAAAGTTTACTTAGAAAGCTTTTCTATCGTGTCATTTGAACAGGTTTGCTTGTTAAAAAAGTGTTATTTAGAGAGAAAAGATAGCGTTGATGCTCTGTTAGATTAGCTTTCATTAGTTAGGATAGCTAAATTCTAAAAAAAAAACATAAAATACTAAATGTTTCGAGCATTAGTCAAGCTAGCAAATAGCTAGTTCTTATTTTTTATATTTCTCTCCCGAGTTTCTTTGGCATACATTTGCGTGTAAAATTTTAGTATGCATAATTTATAATTAGTTAGACTAAAAACAAGAAACTTGAAGCTATTTCACTTTGTTTCCAGTTTACGGCTATGCTAGCTGGTTATAGATTCACATTTACAATAACGCTCTTAGTTAATTGGTAGTATGACAACAAAACCTAGCTTGGCTTCTGTATATAAGAACTTTTATCTACTTTTTTTATTCCACATTTAGCTAGGTTAGCTAGCTTAACCTAAGCTAACCAATTCACTGAAATAAGTTGGGAGAGAAAGTTTACTTAGAAAGCTTTTCTATCGTGTCAGTTGAACAGGTTTGCTTGTTAAAAAAGTGTTATTTAGAGAGAAAAGATAGCGTTGATGCTCTGTTAGATTAGCTTTCGTTAGTTAGGATAGATAAATTCTAAAAAAAACAAAACATAAAAGAATAAATGTTTCGAGCATTAGTTAAGCTAGCAAATAGCTATTTCTTATTTTTTATATTTCTCTCCCGAGTTTCTTTGGTATACATTTGTGTGTAAAATTTTGGAATGCATAATTTATAATTAGTTAGACTAAAAACAAGAAACTTGAAGCTATTTCACTTTGTTTCTAGTTTACGGCTATGCTAGCTGGTTATAGATTCACATTTACAATAACGCTATTAGTTAATTGGTAGTATGACAACAAAACCTAGCTTGGCTTCTGTATAACCATAAGAACTTTTATCTACTTTTTTATTCCGCATTTAGCTAGGTTAGCTAGCTTAACCTAAGCTAACTAATTCACTGAAATAAGCTGGGAGAGAAAGTTTACTTAGAAAGCTTTTCTATCGTGTCATTTGAACAGGTTTGCTTGTTAAAAAAGTGTTATTTAGAGAGAAAAGATAGCGTTGATGCTCTGTTAGATTAGCTTTCATTAGTTAGGATAGCTAAATTCTAAAAAAAAAACATAAAATACTAAATGTTTCGAGCATTAGTCAAGCTAGCAAATAGCTAGTTCTTATTTTTTATATTTCTCTCCCGAGTTTCTTTGGCATACATTTGCGTGTAAAATTTTAGTATGCATAATTTATAATTAGTTAGACTAAAAACAAGAAACTTGAAGCTATTTCACTTTGTTTCCAGTTTACGGCTATGCTAGCTGGTTATAGATTCACATTTACAATAACGCTCTTAGTTAATTGGTAGTATGACAACAAAACCTAGCTTGGCTTCTGTATATAAGAACTTTTATCTACTTTTTTTATTCCACATTTAGCTAGGTTAGCTAGCTTAACCTAAGCTAACCAATTCACTGAAATAAGTTGGGAGAGAAAGTTTACTTAGAAAGCTTTTCTATCGTGTCAGTTGAACAGGTTTGCTTGTTAAAAAAGTGTTATTTAGAGAGAAAAGATAGCGTTGATGCTCTGTTAGATTAGCTTACATTAGTTAGGATAGCTAAATTCTAAAAAAAAAAAACATAAAATACTAAATGTTTCGAGCATTAGTCAAGCTAGCAAATAGCTAGTTCTTATTTTTTATATTTCTCTCCCGAGTTTCTTGGTTATACATTTTTGTGTAAAATTTTAGAATGCATAATTTATAATTAGTTAGACTAAAAACAAGAAACTTGAAGCTATTTCACCTTGTTTCCAGTTTACGGCTATGCTAGCTGGTAATAGATTCACATTTACAATAACGCCATTAGTTAAACCTAGCTTGGCTTCTGTATAACCATGTTAACTTTTGAGAACTCGAGGCTATGCTAGCTGGTAATAGCTTCACATTTGCAATAAAGCTAATAGCTAATAAGTGGTACAAGAATAAAACATAGCTTGGCTTCTGAACTTGTATCGAGCTTTTTATTCCGCATAGCTATCTTAGCGAGCTAAAGCTAAGCTAGCAAATTATCCAACATCTATCTCTGAAATACTACGCTAAAAATTGCCCGAATTAAAAACCTTGGAGAGGAAGTAAAGTTGGAAAGCTATCATTTCATTTTAACAGATTTGCTTGTTAAAAAAATGTTTAGAGAGAAAAGATAGCGTTGATGTTCTGTTAGATTAGCTTTCATTAGTTAGGATGGCTAAATTCTAAAAAAAAAACATAAAAGAATAAATGTTTCAAGCAATAGTTAAGCTAGCAAATAGCTAGTTCTTATTTTTTATATTTCTCTCCCGAGTTTCTTTGGTATACATTTGTGTGTAAAATTTTGGAATGCATAATTTATAATTAGTTAGACTAAAAACAAGAAACTTAAAGCTATTTCACTTTGTTTCCAGTTTACGGCTATGCTAGCTGGTTATAGATTCACATTTACAATAACGCTATTAGTTAATTGGTAGCATGACAACAAAACCTAGCTTAGCTTCTCTAAGAACTTTTATTTACTTTTTTATTCCGCATTTGGTTAGGTTAGCTAGCTAAACCTAAGCTAACTAATTCACTGAAATACTACGCTCAAATTGCACAAAAGAAAGAGCTTGGAGAGAAAGTCATTTTTTATTTGATTCAGATTCTCTGCTAAAGAGAAAAGCTAGCTTTGACGCTAGGTTTTTTTTTGGTCTTTTTTGCAGCTATCCCAACGTCAACATCACAAACTTCACCACCAGCTGGAAAGACGGCATGGCCTTCAACGCTCTCATCCACAAACACCAGTAAGCTGAGCCGGACTTTGCCGGCTACCGAGCTAAGTTTGTGCTAAGCATTGTCTTGCGCTCCTAGACCAGATCTGGTGGACTTCAACAGTCTGAAGAGGTCCAATCCGACGCACAATCTCCAGAATGCCTTCAACGTGGCAGAGAAACAACTCGGCGTGACCAAACTGTTGGACCCAGAAGGTAAGCCGGACAAAAATCCAAAAGTAAACGTTCCGAGCGTTCTCTGTCCGGACTGACGGGCTCTGTAGATGTGTTCACCGAGAACCCGGACGAGAAGTCCATCATCACGTACGTGGTGGCCTTCTACCATTACTTCTCCAAGATGAAGCAGCTGGCCGTGGAGGGCAAGAGGGTTGGGAAGGTAAGCCAGGAAGACCGTCCTCCTTCTCCGGAGGTTCCTTCCTAAATTCCTGAATCCTCCGCCCGCCAGGCCCTGGATCACGCCATCGAGACGGAGAAGATGATCGACAAGTACGAGACGTTAGCCTCTGACTTGCTGGCGTGGATCGAGCAGACCATCGGCGTGCTCAACAACCGCAAACTGGCTAACTCGCTGTCGGGCGTTCAGCATCAGCTTCAAGCCTTCAACACGTACAGAACCGTGGAGAAGCCGCCCAAGTAAGTCCCGCGTTAGCGCTTTGTTGGCCAATACCAGGATACGCTATTTGTCACGGAATGGAACGCTAGGACTGTTTACATTTTTACTAACCATTACATGATCGGGCAGGGAAAACGTGCACATTTTGTTCTTCGATAGCGTTGGAATTAGCAAAAAATGTTGCCGCTGCATGCTAACACTAGCATTTGCTAACTTTTTTTTAGCTAATTTTTGCACTCATTTTTTAGCTCATTTTGTAGCCAACATTTTGTCAAACTGTTTTCATTGGTTTTTATATATATATTTTTTACGTACACTGTAAAAAACTAAATCGGTAGATTTTACAGTAAAAAATTAGCAACTCAGTCACCAGAATTTTACTGTAAAATAAACTATTTTTTTAACAGCATATTACGGTATATGGAAAAAAAAGTACTACTGTTTTTTTACAGCAAATACCTGGCAGCTTAGTCACCAGAATTTTGTTCACACATTTTGTTCTTCGATCGCGTTGGAATTAGCGAAAAAATGTTGCCTCTGCATGCTAACACTAGCATTTGCTAACTTTTTTTTAGCTAATTTTTGCACTTATTTTTTAGCTCATTTTGTAGCCAACATTTTGTCAAACTGTTTTCATTGATTTTTATATATATTTTTTTTAAGTACACTGTAAAAAACTAAATCGGTAGATTTTACAGTAAAAAATTAGCAACTCAGTCACCAGAATTTTACTGTAAAATATACAGTGTTTTTTTAACAGAATATTACGGTATATGGAAAAAAAAGTACTTTTTTCCAGCAAAAACCTGGCAGCTTAGTCGCCAGAATTTTGTTCACACATTTTGTTCTTCGATAGCGTTGGAATTAGCAAAAAATGTTGCTGCTACATGCTAACTTTTTTTTAGCAAATTTTTGCACTTATTTTTTTAGCTAATTTGGTAGCCAACATTTTGTCAAACTGTTTTCATTGAGGGCCAAATCTCATGCCTGCCCTCAGAGGACTGCTTGTAACAGCAAATAATATATAAATTATTATGCAATTGATTATTATATATATATATATATATATATATATATATATATATATATATATATATATATATATATATATATATATATATATATATATATATATATATATATAAATATATATATATATATATTTTATTTTTATTTTACATACTCTGCGAAAAACAAAATCAATGGATTTTACAGTAAAAAATTAGCAACTCAGTCACCAGAATTTTACTGTAAAATATACAGTGTTTTTTTAACAGCATATTACGGTATATGGAAAAAAAGTACTACTGTTTTTTTACAGCAAAAACCTGGCAGCTTAGTCGCCAGAATTTTGTTCACACATTTTGTTCTTCGATAGCGTTGGAATTAGCAAAAAATGTTGCTGCTACATGCTAACTTTTTTTTAGCAAATTTTTGCACTTATTTTTTTAGCTAATTTGGTAGCCAACATTTTGTCAAACTGTTTTCATTGAGGGCCAAATCTCATGCCTGCCCTCAGAGGACTGCCTGTAACAGCAAATAATATATAAATTATTATGAATTTGATTATTATATATATATATATATATATATATATATATATATATATATATATATATATATATATAAAAAAATATATATATGTATATATATATATTTTTTTTTTCTTTTACATACTCTGCGAAAAACGAAATCAATGGATTTTACAGTAAAAAATTAGCAACTCAGTCACCAGAATTTTACTGTAAAATATACAGTGTTTTTTTAACAGCATATTACGGTATATGGAAAAAAAGTACTACTGTTTTTTTACAGCAAATACCTGGCAGCTTAGTCGCCAGAATTTTGTTCACACATTTTGTTCTTCGATAGCGTTGGAATTAGCAAAAAATGTTGCCGCTGCATGCTAACACTAGCATTTGCTAACTTTTTTTTAGCTAATTTTTGCACTTATTTTTTAGCTCATTTTGTAGCCAACATTTTGTCAAACTGTTTTCATTTATTTTTATATATTTTTTTTTTACGTACACTGTAAAAAAGTAAATCGGTAGATTTTACAGTAAAAAATTAGCAACTCAGTCACCAGAATTTTACTGTAAAATATACAGTGTTTTTTTAACAGCATATTACGGTATATGGAAAAAAAAGTACTACTGTTTTTTTTACAGCAAAAACCTGGCAGCTTAGTCGCCAGAATTTTGTTCACACATTTTGTTCTTCGATAGCGTTGGAATTAGCAAAACATGTTGCCTCTGCATGCTAACACTAGCATTTGCTAACTTTTTTTTAAGCTAATTTTTGCACTTATTTTTTTAGCTCATTTTGTAGCCAACATTTTGTCAAACTGTTTTCATGGATTTTTATGTATATATTTTTTACGTACACTGTAAAAAACTAAATCGGTAGATTTTACAGTAAAACATTTTGCAACTCAGTCACCAGAATTTTACTGTAAAATATACATTGTTTTTTTAACAGCATATTACGGTATATGGAAAAAAAAGTACTACTGTTTTTTTACAGCAAAGACCTGGCAGCTTAGTCGCCAGAATTTTGTTCACACATTTTGTTCTTCGATAGCGTTGGAATTAGCAAAAAAATTTGCTGCTGCATGCTAACTTTTTTTAGCAAATTTTTGCACTTATCTTTTTAGCTAATTTGGTAGCCAACATTTTGTCAAACTGTTTTCATTGAGGGCCAAATCTCATGCTTGCCCTCAGAGGACTGCTTGTAACAGCAAATAATATATAAATTATTATGCATTTGATTATTATATATATATTCTTTTTACGTACACTGTAAAAAACAAAATCTGTAGATTTTACAGTAAAAAATTAGCAACCCAGTCACCAGAATTATACTGTAAAATATGCAGTGTTTTTTTTAACAATATATTACAGTAAATGGAAAAACAGTACTACTGTTTTTTTACAGCAAAAACCTGGCAGCTAAAATGTACGGTGGTTTTTACAGCACATTACTGGAAATGGAAAAACAGTACCACTGTTTGTTTTTTTTAATTCTGGCAACTGAATTGCCAGTTTTTTTTTTTTACCATAAAACTGTGGTACCGTTTATCTATTTACAGTAAATCATTGTAAAAAAAATTAAAAAAACCCTGTAGATTTTACGGTAAAAACCCTGCAGCTCAGTCGCCGGAATTTGACTTTAAAACAATTCATTTAAAAAACACCATAATGAAAAATATCTATTGTCATTTTTACAAGTTGATGAATAACTTGCTTTGAAATCGTAAGCCAAGCAGATATTAAAGTATTCATTTTTATTTTAACGAAAAATTGTTTGGAAAGTACAAAAGCCAAAGCAGTGAAGTTGTCATGTTGTGTAAATGCTAAATAAAAAGAGAATACAACAAATCCTTTTCAACTTATATTCAATTGAATAGACTGCAAAGACAACATATTTCATCTTCACACTGACAAACTTTGTTTTTTTTTTGCAAATAATCATGAACTTAGAATTTAATGGCAGCAACACATTGCAAAAAAGTTGTCACGGGGGCATTTTTACCAGTGTGTTACATGGCCTTTCCTTTTAACAACACTCAGTAAAGGTTTGGGAAGTGAGGAGACACATTTTGGAAGTGGATTGCTTGATGTACAGCTTAAGTTGTTCAACAGTCTCCCTTCTCATATTTTAGCCTTCATATTTTCAATGGGAGACAGGTCTGGACTACAGGCAGGCCAGTGTAGTACCTGCACTCTTTTACTATGAAGCCACGCTGTTGTAACACGTGGCTTGGCATTGTCTTGCTGAAATAAGCAGGGGCGTCCATGGTAACGTTGCTTGGATGGCAACATATGTTGCTCCAAAACCTGTATGTACCTTTCAGCATTAATGGTGCCTTCACAGATGTGTAAGTTACCCATGTCTTGACCACTAATACACCCCCATACCATCACACATGTGTAAGTTACCCATGTCTTGGCCACTAATACACCCCCATACCATCACACATGCTGCCTTTTACACTTTCACCCGAGAACAATCCCCATGGTTCTTTTCCTCTTTGGTCCGGAGGACACGACGTCCACAGTTTCCAAAAACAATTTGAAATGTTGACTCGTCAGACCACAGAACACTTTCCCACTTTGCATCAGTCCATCTTAGATGAGCTCGGGCCCAGCGAAGCCGGCGGCGTTTCTGGGTGTTGTTGATAAATGGCTTTGGCTTTGCATAGTAGAGTTTTAACTTGCACTTACAGATGTAGCGACAAACTGTAGTTACTGACAGTGGGTTTCTGAACTGTTCCTGAGCCCATGTGGTGATATCCTTTACACACTGATGTGGCTTTTTGATGCAGTACCACCTGAGGGATGGAAGGTGTGTAATATCATGGCTTACGTGCAGTGATTTCTCCACATTCTCTGCACCTTTTGATGATATTACGGAGCGTCGATGGTGAAATCCCTAAATTCCTTGTTGAGAAATGTTGTTGTTCAACAATTTGCTCAGGCATTTGTCGACAAAGTGGTGACCCTCGACCCCGTCCTTGTTTGTGAACGACTGAGCATTTCATGGAAGCTGCTTTTATACCCAATCATGGCACCCACCTGTTCCCAATTAGCCTGTTCACCTGTGGGATGTTCCAAATAAGAGCATTCCTCAACTTTCTCACTCTTTTTTGCCACTTGTGCCAGCTTTTTTTGAAACTCATTCCAAATGAGCTCAAATTTGCAAAAAATAACCCAAGTTTTTTCCTTTGGGAACGTTAAATATCTTGTATTTGCAGCATATTCTATTGAATATAAGTTGAAAAGAATTTGCTGTATTCTCTTTTTATTTACCCTTCCCACAATGTGACAACTCACCCACTCATGGATATTTATGATATCGCTAGCAGATAGCTAACATGACCCAGAGAAGAAAAGTTCTCCCTAAGTGGATCTGCTGTCCAACAGGTTTCAGGAGAAGGGCAATCTGGAGGTGCTGCTCTTCACCATCCAGAGTCGAATGAGGGCCAACAACCAGCGGGTCTTCACCCCCAAAGAGGGCGCGCTGGTTGCCGATATCAACAGGGTGAGACCACCTGAGCACGCTAGAAAGTTTGAGCCAGTAGTTACTGGGTTTTTTACGCAGGCCTGGGAGCGACTGGAGTGTGCCGAGCACGAGCGAGAACGAGTCCTGAGGGACGAGTTGATCCGTCAGGAGAAGCTGGAGCAGACGGCCAGACGATTTGACCGCAAGGCGGCCATGAGGGAGACGTGGCTCCTGGAGAACCAGCGGTTAGTCGCTCAGGTAACCTCGCCGCCTCGCCCGTCACCTGCCGCCGCTCGTCTAACTGCGCTCCGCCAGGATAACTTCGGCTACGACCTGTCGGCTGTGGAAGCGGCGAAGAAGAAGCACGACGCCATCGAGACGGACATCGCCGCCTACCAGGAGCGCGTTCAGGCTGTGGTGGACATCTCCGAGGAGCTGGAGGCCGAGCGCTACCACGACGCCAAGCGGGTCGACGCACGCAAAGACAACGTCCTGCGCCTGTGGGACTACCTGCAGGACCTGCTGACCGCCCGGCGGGGACGCCTGGCCAAGAACTTGACCCTGCAGAGGATCTTCCAGGAGATGCTCTACATCATCAACTGGATGGACGACATGAAGGTAGCACACAGGGAATGAAGGTAGCACACAGGGAATGAAGGTAGCAGACAGGGAATGAAGGTAGCACACAGGGAATGAAGGTAGCAGACAGGGAATGAAGGTAGCACACAGGGAATGAAGGTAGCACACAGGGAATGAAGGTAGCACACAGGGAATGAAGGTAGCACACAGGGAATGAAGGTAGCACACAGGGAGTGAAGGTAGCAGACAGGGAATGAAGGTAGCAGACAGGGAATGAAGGTAGCACACAGGGAATGAAGGTAGCACACAGGGAATGAAGGTAGCACACAGGGAATGAAGGTAGCACACAGGGAATGAAGGTAGCACACAGGGAGTGAAGGTAGCAGACAGGGAATGAAGGTAGCACACAGGGAATGAAGGTAGCAGACAGGGAATGAAGGTAGCAGACAGGGAATGAAGGTAGCACACAGGGAATGAAGGTAGCACACAGGGAATGAAGGTAGCAGACAGGGAATGAAGGTAGCACACAGGGAATGAAGGTAGCACACAGGGAATGAAGGTAGCACACAGGGAATGAAGGTAGCACACAGGGAATGAAGGTAGCACACAGGGAATGAAGGTAGCACACAGGGAATGAAGGTAGCAGACAGGGAATGAAGGTAGCACACAGGGAATGAAGGTAGCACACAGGGAATGAAGGTAGCACACAGGGAATGAAGGTAGCACACAGGGAATGAAGGTAGCAGACAGGGAATGAAGGTAGCAGACAGGGAATGAAGGTAGCAGACAGGGAATGAAGGTAGCAGACAGGGAATGAAGGTAGCACACAGGGAATGAAGGTAGCACACAGGGAATGAAGGTAGCAGACAGGGAATGAAGGTAGCACACAGGGAATGAAGGTAGCAGACAGGGAATGAAGGTAGCAGACAGGGAATGAAGGTAGCAGACAGGGAATGAAGGTAGCAGACAGGGAATGAAGGTAGCACACAGGGAATGAAGGTAGCACACAGGGAATGAAGGTAGCAGACAGGGAATGAAGGTAGCAGACAGGGAATGAAGGTAGCACACAGGGAATGTGAGGTGGCCACTTTGTGTAGGCCATGGCTATCCAAAGTGCAGCCATTTGTGGCCCGTAGCTATTTTTTTAACGATTGTTAGCATTCTAACAATGCATCTCAGCATCAAATATTTTGTTACTTGACAAATGATACCTGTTAGCATGCTAATGTTAATATGCTAGCTTTTTTTTGGTACATGATGTGTGCTAATGTTAATTTTTTAGGTCCACATTATAGAGTAATATTTTGGTACTTTACACACGTTATAGTTATCATTTTAGCATGCAAATATTAGCATGCTAGTTTTTAAAACTGTATAGACTTCAGTTTCATATACAGTATTTTGGTATTCCAGTACTATGCTATTGTTAGCCTAGTCCTGTTAGCCTGCTAGCTCATTTCGCTGATATCTTTTGTTACTTTTTGCTATCTGTCCAGCGTGCTAACTGTTAGCACTTCAGTTGGGCGTTGGCTCTTCTGAATTCACACAACATTTCTACCGGAATAGCATTTTCTAGTTCTTTAAAAAAAATTACGTATGGTTCTACTGGTTTTGAAAGTTAAAAAACAAACAAAATGGCCTCCACTCCCTTTGATTTGTCAGTCTGTGGCCCGTTATAGTTATGATTTTAGCATGCAGATACTAGCATGCTAGTTTTTAAACTTTGTAGACTTCAGTTTCATATAAAGTATTTTGGTAATTCCACTAATGCTAACTGTAAGCATACTATTGTTAGCCTAGTCCTGTTAGCCTGCTAGCTCATTTCGCTGATATCTTTTGTTACTTTTTGCTATCCGGCCAGCGTGCTAACTGTTAGCACTTTAGTTGGGCGTTGGCTCTTCTGCATTCACACAACATTTCTACCGGAATTGCATTTTCTAGTTCTTTAAAAAAAAACGACATATTGTTTTACTGGTTTAGAACTTTAAAAAAAAAAACAAATGGCCTCCACACTCTTTGAGTCTGTGGCCCTCAGTGGAAAAAAGTTTGAGCAGATCTGTTGGGTCCTCTCAGGCTCGTCTGATGTCGCCGGACTTTGGGAAGCACTTACTGGAGGTGGAGGACCTCCTACAGAAACATGCTCTGCTTGACAACGACATCGCCCTGCAGACAGAAAGAGTCCAAAACGCGAGTGCTGCCGCCCTCAAGTTCGCTAACGGAGACAGTAAGTACCTACTAGGGGGCTCAAAAGTATCCATACTTTGATACCAAGGCGATACCAACATGCAAAAAAATACTTGTTCGACAGTATCGTCGAAAAAGTATATAGACTAGCGGAAATGTGTGGGTATTGATATTGAATACTGAAATTGTGGTATCGTTATAACTCTCATACTTAGCTGCAAGGCTGGGCGATACGACTGATATCGTGATGAAAGTATTTTATATTGCTCGATATCGACAATTACTAGAGATGTCCGATAACGGCTTTTTTGCCGATAATCCGATATTGTCCAACTCTTAATTACCGATACAGATATATACAGTGGTGGAATGAACACATTATTATGTCTAATTTTGTTGTGATGCCCCCGCTGGATGCATTAAATAATGTAACAAAATAAATCAACTCAAGTTATGGAAAAAAATGCCATATTTATTATTGAAGTCAAAAAGTGCATTATTTTTATTTAACATGCCTCAAAACAGCAGCTTGGAATTTGGGACATGCTCTCCCTGAGAGAGCATGAGGAGGTTGAAGTGGGCGGGGTTTTGGGGGGTTAGGGGGTAGCGGGCGGTGTATATTGTAGCGTCCCGGAAGAGTTAGTGCTGCAAGGGGTTCTGGGTATTTGTTCTGTTGTGTTTAGGGATGATAAATGCGTTAAAATGTAATATCGGAAATTATCGGTATCGGTTTTTTATTATCTGTATTGGTTTTTTTAAAAAAAAAAAAAATTTTTAAATTTTTTTTTTTTTATTAAATCAACATAAAAAACACAAGATACACTTACAATTAGTGCACCAACCCAAAAAACCTCCCTCCCCCCCATTTCTTTCTGTTATCAATATTGTGCTTCCTACATTATATATCAATATATATCAATACAGTCTGCAAGGGATACAGTCCGTAAGCACACATGATTGTGCGTGCTGCTGCTCCACTAATAGTACTAACCTTTAACAGTTAATTTTACTCATTTTCATTAATTACTAGTTTCTATGTAACTGTTTTTATATTGTTGTACTTTCTTTTTTATTCAAGAAAATGTTTTTAATTTAGTTATCTTATTCATTTATTTTTTTTAAAAAGTACCTTATCTTCACCATACCTAGTTGTCCAAATTAGGCATAATAATGTGTTAATTCCACGACTGTATATATCGGTTGATATCGGTATCGGTAATTAAAGAGTTGGACAATATCGGATATCGGCAAAAAGCCATTATCGGACATCCCTAGGTGTAACGGTACGCAAAAATTTGGGTTCGGTACGTACCTCGGTTTAGAGGTCACGGTTCGGTTCATTTTCGGTACAGTAAGAAAACAACAAAATATACATTTTTGGGTTATTTATTTACCAAATTTGCAAAATATTCCACCAAAAATATTTGTCTTAGTGTAATATTTGATGTGAAGTAATGGGAACCTTGGATAGGTCAATCATTCATAAGAACATTGATTTTGATTCAATATTATGTTTTGAGCAATGACAGTTTGAAAGAAGAAAAAAAACAGTTTTGTTTTATTAGTCAACATTGCAACTTTTTCTAAATGACATTTAAGCTTTAAGCTTTTTTATTTCACTTTTCTTATGTTTTGGTTTATTTGAATAGTATTTTTAGAATGTGCCGTGGCCCTCACCAATGCTGCTGTGCTCACAATTAGAGATGTATCGGTCTGCTGATATTATCGGCCGATAAATGCGTTAAAATGTAATATCAGAAATTATCGGTATCGGTTTTTTTTATTATCAGTATCGTTTTTTGTTTTTGTTTGTTTTTTTTAAATTAAATCCACATAAAAAACACAAGATACACTTACAATTAGTGCACCAACCCAAAAAACCTCCCTCCCCCATTTACACTCATTCACACAAAAGGGTTGTTTCTTTCTGTTATTAATATTCTGCTTCCTACATTATATATCAATATATATCAATACAGTCTGCAAGGGATACAGTCCGTAAGCACACATGATTGTGCGTGCTGCTGCTCCACTAATAGTACTAACCTTTAACAGTTAATTTGACTCATTTTCATTAATTACTAGTTTCTATGTAACTGTTTTTATATTGTTTTACTTTCTTTTTTTTTCAAGAAAATGTTTTTAATTTAGTTATCTTATTATTATTATTTTTTTTAAAAGTACCTTATCTTCACCATACCTGGTTGTCCAAATTAGGCATAATAATGTGTTAATTCCACGACTGTATATATCGGTTGATATCGGTATCGGTTGATATCGGTATCGGTAATTAAAGAGTTGGACAATATCGGCATATCGGATATCGCCAAAAAGCCATTATCGGACATCCCTACTCACAATTTGTTTTGTTTTTAACCCCTTCTTAACCCTGAACGTACATTGAAAATACACGCAACCCTAACTCAAAATGCCGGACATTTGAGGCATTTAAGAAACTCCGCAAAAGAGGACATGTCCGGTGAAAAGAGGACGTATGGTCAGTCTATCCTAGCCCGTTAGCTGCTAGCATGCCGTGTGTTGTGCCTCGGTGGGCATTGTTTACACAACGTGCGTTACGCTACTTAATATGTCCGTGTGGAAATTAGTTCGGTACACCTCCGAACCAAACCGGAACCCCCGAACCGGAACCCCCGTACCGAAACGGTTCAAAACAAATACACGTACCGTTACACCCCTACTAATATCTGACACATGCTGGCCGCAGTCAAGTTGTTGTCCGTCTGTGGCAGGTTACAAGCCGTGCGACCCTCAGGTGATCAAGGACAGGGTGGCTCATTTGGAGCTCTGCTACCAGGAATTACGTTCCCTGGCGGCTCAGCGCCGAGCCCAGCTGGAGCAGTCCCGCCGCTTCTGGAACTTCCTGTGGGAGGCGGCGGAGCTGGAGAGCTGGATCAAGGAGAAGGAGCACATCTTCTCCTCCCTGGACTACGGCAAGGACCTGAGCAGCGTGCTGGCCCTCCAGAGCAAGCACAGCGCCTTCGAGGACGAGCTGGCAGCGCGGCGCTCTAACCTGCAGCAGGTGCTGGCCGACGGCAGGAAGATGACGGAAGACAAGCACTTCGGCACGCCCAAAATCCAAGAACGCACGGCCAGCATGGAGAGGCAGTGGCAGCAGCTGGAGGAGCTGGCGGCCTTCCGGAAGCAGAACCTCCAGGACACACAGAAGTTCTTCCAGTTTCAAGGAGACGCCGACGAACTGAAGGCCTGGCTGCTGGACGCCAAGAGGCAGATGAGCAGCGAGGACGTGGGCGACGACGAGTACACCACCCAGCGCCTCCTCAAGCGCCACAACGACCTGAGGAACCAAGCCATGAAGAACGGAGCCACCATCGACGCTCTCTCCAAACAGGCCAACGCTTTACCAGAGGAGCTCCTGAACACCCCGGACATCCAGCGACGCCTGAAGGACATCAAGGACCTCTTCATGGAGCTCATGTCTCTGGCCGACCTCCGGCAGAAGAAGCTGGAGGACGCCATGGCGCTCTACACCATCTTCAGCGAGTCCGACGCCTGCGAGCTTTGGATGGGCCAGAAGGAGACGTGGTTGGTGGACTTGGAGGTGCCGGACAAGCTGGAAGACCTGGAAGTAGTCCAAAATAGGTAATCCTTGGTCTCATGGTGACGAATCCCGCTTTTTGCAGTGTTTCCCACACATTCATTTATTTGTGGCGGCCCGCCACGAAAGAATTACGTCCGCCACAAATTAAAAAATATATATACACTACCGTTCAAAAGTTTGGGGTCACCCAAACAATTTAGTGGAATAGCCTTCATTCCTAAGAACAAGAATAGACTGTCGAGTTTCAGATGAAAGTTCTCTTTTTCTGGCCATTTTGAGCGTTTAATTGACCCCACAAATGTGATGCTCCAGAAACTCAATCCGCTCAAAGGAAGGGTCAGTTTTGTAGCTTCTGTAACGAGCTAAACTGTTTTCAGATGTGTGAACATGATTGCACAAGGGTTTTCTACTCATCAATTAGCCTTCTGAGCCAATGAGCAAACACATTGTACCATTAGAACACTGGAGTGATAGTTGCTGGAAATGGGCCTCTATACACCTATGTAGATATTGCACCAAAAACCAGACATTTGCAGCCAGAATAGTCATTTACCACATTAGCAATGTATAGAGTGTATTTCTTTAAAGTTAAGACTAGTTTAAAGTTA
Source organism: Entelurus aequoreus (assembly GCF_033978785.1). Lineage (NCBI taxonomy): Eukaryota > Metazoa > Chordata > Actinopteri > Syngnathiformes > Syngnathidae > Entelurus > Entelurus aequoreus. The sequence continues at coordinate 2,660,697 of NC_084733.1, read as the reverse complement.
TCTTCATTGAAAATAAGGACATTTTAATGTGACCCCAAACTTTTGAACGGTAGTGTATATACTGTATATATATATATATTTTTTTTTTGTCCTGTCCAGCTTCTCAGGCAAATCATATAGTTGATGTAGATGCCCATATAGGCTGTTCAAATTTACTTTACAAAAGAGAAGTGTAGGATACTTCTCTTGTTGCCTTATTTGTATTTGACCACTACTGTTTTCTGTTTATTTGTTACTGACTGTGGCAGGACACCTCTGCCTCTGTTTCACTTTATGTTGCTGGTAAATAATATGCTTGTAGTAGTAGGCTAAAGTTAAATTATTTAGTATGCACTAATTAAAGGGGCAGAGCTTTAAGAGACATTTTAGCTTTTATATTTTATAAGTTATATTTTTTGTAAGAACCACAATTAATAAATATATTTTTTGTGAATAACTTATTGTTCAAATCTGTATATAAATATGTACATAAAGTGTTGTAATTATATTGTAAAATGGATGGATGGATGGACGTTTAAAACAAAACTGTTATTATTAATTAGTAAGTATACATTTTTTGAGCCTTTTTAGAGAAAATCATATCATTGTAGTAAATTATGCAAATTACTCGATGATGTCACGGTGACCACGCCCATAGCCACGCCCCCACCGCCACAGGTATCTTGGCAGTTTATGGGAAACACTTTTATTGTCCCCCAGGTTGAGCATCCTGGCGCAGGAAATGTGCAACGTTCAGTCCAGGGTGGACGACGTCAACAAGGCGGTGAAACAGCTGGAGGACAGCAGACACCCTCGAACCAAGGACGTCAAGGAATGTCAGAGCCGACTCAATCAGAGGTGACTTTTAGGGGAAAACACTCGCAGTAATCATGAAGTCGTAACGACGTCCTCAATTCAAACTTTTTCCACTGACAAATCAAAGGAAGCGGGGGCCATTTTGGTAGTTTTCACCTTCAAAACCAGTCAAATATACCGGTACTTCGATTTTTTTTTTAAGAACAAAAATGCAATTTTGAACCTGACAGCTATTAAAACATTAGCTGCGAGTCGCACTTTGTATACTCCTGGTCTAATCAAAACATACTTATTTTGTAGACGAAGCAGGAACAACAACGTGTAAGAATATAATAACCTTTTATTGAGCTGTGGTGGATTGTCCGAAGCTTAAACCGCAACAAATGTGAATTTAGTACAACAAGTTTATTTACTCATAGTCAAAAGTGCATAAGTTGGATTGTTTTGTCCCTGCAAACAAACAGACGTCCTCCGGAGGACACACAACAAAAGCAATCTCTCTCGAGTCCTGGTCTCCTGGCCATTTGTATCTGTTTCTTCGTGCGTCAATCTGTTTTCCTCGTGCGTCACGGTCTTGTTGTTTTGACCTGTCTGTTCCATAACAAACTCGAATCTCTTAGTCATAGTTAGACAATCAAAACATCTTGTAGACAGGTTGGCACGACTTCATATTCAACTTTGGCCAGAATAGAAGAGAAATGAAATGAGCGTACATTCTTGACAGACATGAAATATAGTTCAAAGGTCAGAAATTCTACTACATACTCCCCTTCCAGGGTTCTAGAACCCTGGACCATACCGATTTCTGACGTAGGCCACTAACTTAAAATCTCTACCACAGATAGAGGCAAAAATGTTTTTATACGAGGCGAAATTCCTCTAAACCCCACAACTGAACTAAAAATGATGTTCTCTCAGGTGGGAGGCCTTCAAGGCGATGGTGGAGGACAAGAAGAAGAAGGTGGACTCAGCGGGAAGTCTTCACAATTACGGGCTGGAATGTGACGAGACAGAGGCGTGGATCCGAGACAAGACGCGCGTCATCGAGTCCACGCAGGACTTGGGTAACGACCTGGCCGCCGTCATGACCATCCAGAGGAAGCTGTACGGCATGGAGCGAGACCTGGCCGCCATCGACTCCAAGCTCCGCCTCCTGAGGGACGACGCCGACCGGCTGGTCGAGGACCACCCGGAGAACGCGGAGGAAATCTTGGCCCGCAGAGCCCAGCTGGACGCGGCCTGGGACGCGCTCAAGAAGACCCTGAAGGACCGAGAGGACTCTTTGGGCGAGGTCAGCAAGTTGCAGACCTTCCTCCAAGACCTGGACGACTTCCAGTCTTGGCTTTTTAGGACCCAGAAGGCGGTGGCGTCAGAGGAGACGCCCGCCTCGCTGCCGGAGGCCGAGGAGCAGCTGAGTCTTCACGACGCCGTGCGGGAGGACATCGACAACCACGAGGAGGACTACCACCGCGTAAGGGACGCCGGCGCTCGGGTCACACGTGGCCAGGAGGACGATCCTCAGTATCAGCAGCTGGAGCAGATGCTGGGCAGCGTGGATCGAGGGTGGGACGAGCTCCAGAAGATGTGGGACAGCCGCAAGAACTTCCTGGACCAGGGACTTGGCTTCCAGCAGTTCCTGAGGGACGCAAAGGCAGTGGAGGCCGTCCTCAACAACCAGGTACTAGGAAAAGTACAACGTTGTCGTCCACTTGATGCTCACGTGAACTTAACTTTAGTAATAATAATAATAGATTTTATTTGTAAAAAAGCACTTTACATTGAGTAAACAACCTTAAAGTGCTACAGTGTATTAAAAAAATAAAAAATTAAAATAAAAAAAAAATAAAAATAGAACAGCAAAATAGCTAAAACTAGTATGCATATATCTAAAAAAAAGATTTTTTTTTTAAAAAAGAAGGGTTTTTAAGCCTTTTTTAAAAGCATCCACAGTCTGTGGTGCCCTCAGGTGGTCAGGGAGAGCGTTCCACAGACTGGGAGCGGCGGAGCAGAAACTTTTCCTACTGAGGGCCACAGATGAACAAATCGAAGGATGCGGGGGTGCCATTTTGGTAGTTTTCTTCTTCAAAACCAGTACAATATATAGATTCATTTATATAGATTTATTTCAAAGAACTAGAAAAGGCAATTTTGGTAAACATTTCGTGTGAATGCTGAAAAGCTAAAGTCGAACTGAAATGCTAACCTGGCCAGATAGCGTCAGGTAACAAAAAAATATGAGCACAATCAACTAAAAACACTAGCATTGCTAACAGTACTATGCTAACATACACCAAAATATGACCTGTATACATACAAAATTAGCTAAAAAAAAAAAGCTAGCATACGAACGGTACTGAACAGGCATTAATTGTCAAGTAGTCTTAACATATTTGACGATAAGGTGTACATCTGCAAAATAACTAACAGTACTATGTTAACATGCTAACAAAAGCATGCTTACAGTTAGCATTAGTGAAATACCAAAATATGGCACTGAGGTGTATAATTGTTAAATTAGCTAAAAATGCTAGCCTGTTCATGTTGGCATGCTAAATGTAACGTCAGGCACCATGCACCGAAATATATTACTTTGAGATGTGTACCTGAAAAATGTGTTTAAAATGTTAGCATGCTAATGTTAGCATACATCAGGTACCAAAATATGACCTGTATACCTACAAAATTAGCTAAAAAAAAAGCTAGCGTACGAACGTTATTGAACAGGCATTAATTGTCAAGTAGTCTTAACATATTTGACGATAAGGTGTACATCTGCAAAATTAGCAAAAAAGCTAACATGCTAACAGCACTATGTTAACATGCTAACAAAAGCATGCTTACAGTTAGCATTAGTCAAATACCAAAATATATTACTCTGAGATGTGTACCTGAAAAATGTGTTTAAAATGTTAGCATGCTAATGTTAGCATGCATCAGGTACAAAAATATGACCTGTATACCTACCAAATTAGCTATACAAAAAAAGCTAGCATACAAACGTTATTGAACAGGCATTAATTGTCAAGTAGTCTTAACATATTTGACGATAAGGTGTACATCTGCAAAATTAGCAAAAAAGCTACCATGCTAACAGCACTATGTTAACATGCTAACAAAAGCATGCTTACAGTTAGCATTAGTCAAATACCAAAATATATTACTCTGAGATGTGTACCTGAATAATGTGTTTAAAATGTTAGCATGCTAATGTTAGCATGCATCAGGTACAAAAATATGACCTGTATACCTACCATATTAGCTATAAAAAAAAGCTAGCATACAAACGTTATTGAACAGGCATTAATTGTCAAGTAGTCTTAACATATTTGACGATAAGGTGTACATCTGCAAAATTAGCAAAAAAGCTAGCATGTTACCATCAGAATGCTAACAATTGTGCCACGGGTCGTTAAAAAATGGCCCCTGGGCCGCACTTTATGATAATAATAATAATAATAATAGATTTTATTTGTAAAAAGCACTTTATATTGAGTAAACAATCTCAAAGTGCTACAGTGTATTAAAAAAACCCAAAAGAAATAAAAATAAAATAAAAACTAGAACAGCCAAATAGCTATAATAATAATACCTGGGATTTATATAGCGCTTTTCTAAGTACTCAAAGTCGCTTTACATGTTAAAAACCCATCATTCATTCACACTGGTGGTGGTAAGCTACTTTCGTAGCCACAGCTGCCCTGGGGTAGACTGACGGAAGCGTGGCTGCCAATTTGCGCCTACGGCCCCTCCGACCACCACCTATCATTCATTCAACATTCATTCACCGGTGTGAGTGGCACCGGGGACAAGGGTGAAGTGTCCTGCCCAAGGACACAACGGCATGGTAAGAGGCGGGGAGCGAACCTGCAACCCTCAGGTTTCTGACACGGGCGCTCTACCCACTACGCCATGCCCCCAGCTATAACTAGTATGCATATATCTAAAAAAAAGGCTTTTTTAAATAGAAGGGCTTTTAAGCCTTTTTAAAAGCATCCATAGTCTGTGGTGCCCTCAGGTGGTCAGGGAGAGCATTCCACAGACTGGGAGCGGCGGAGCAGAAAGCCCGGTCTCCATTGTTCGTAGTTTGCACACCCATTAGCTGGTAAAGGTCCAAGAATGCAGGTTTTAGCTCTTTGTTCACGTCTCGTGAACGTCCACAGTAAGTCAGTACATGTTATTTCTAATTGTATTTATTGACAGGAGTACACGCTGGCCCACGTGGACACGCCTGACACGCTGGCCGGGGCTGAGCAGGCCCTGAAGAAGCAGGAGGACTTCATGAGCACCATGGACGCCAACCAGGACAAGATCCTGGCCGTCCTTCAAGCAGGAAGCAGACTGCTGGACCACAACAATTTGTACTCTGGGAAAGTGCAGGACAAGATGGATGCCATTAATGACAGGTAAGAATGTCAATCATCATTATTATCGTATTTTACGCACTATAAGGCGCACCTAAAAACCTCCAATTTTCTCAAAAGCTGACAGTGCGCCTTATAATCCGGTGCGCCTTATATATGGACCAATATTGAGCCACAACAGGTCTCGCAACTACGGGATGCATAACGTAACCCCAGCCTCTACTGTAGCGTCTATTCTATGCGCCTTATAATGCGGTGCGCCTTATATATGAACAAAGTTCTAAAATAGGCCATTCATTGAAGGTGCGCCTTATAATCCGGTGCGCCTTATATATGAACAAAGTTCTAAATAGGCCATTCATTGAAGGTGCGCCTTATAATCCAGTGCGCCTTAAATATGGACCAATATTGAGCCACAACAGGTCTCGCAACCCCAGGCTCTACTGTAGCGTCTATTCTATGCGCCTTATAATGCGGTGCGCCTTATATATGAACAAAGTTCTAAAATAGGCCATTCATTGAAGGTGCGCCTTATAATCCGGTGCGCCTTATATATGGACCAACATTGAGCCACAGCAGGTCTCGCAACCCCAGCCTCTACTGTGGCGTCTATTCTGTGCGCCTTATAATGCGGTGCGCCTTATATATGAACAAAGTTCTAAAATAGGCCATTCATTGAAGGTGCGCCTTATAATCCGGTGCGCCTTATATATGGACCAATATTGAGCCACAACAGGTCTCGCAACTACGGGATGCATAACGTAACCCCAGCCTCTACTGTAGCGTCTATTCTATGCGCCTTATAATGCGGTGCGCCTTATATATGAACAAAGTTCTAAAATAGGCCATTCATTGAAGGTGCGCCTTATAATCCGGTGCACCTTATATATGGACCAATATTGAGCCACAACAGGTCTCGCAACCCCAGCCTCTACTGTAGCGTCTATTCTATGCGCCTTATAATGCGGTGCGCCTTATATATGAACAAAGTTCTAAACATTTTTTTACTATGCTGTTGTAACACGTGGCTTGGCATTGTCTTGCTGAAATAAGCAGGGGCGTCCATGATAACAACATATGTTGCTCCAAAAGCTGTATGTACCTTTCAGCATTAATGGTGCCTTCACAGATGTGTAAGTTACCCATGTCTTGGCCACTAATACACCCCCATACCATCACACATGCTGCCTTTTACACTTTCACCCTAGAACAATCCGGATGCTTCTTTTCCTCTGACGTCCACGGTTTCCAAAAACAATTTGAAACGTGGACTCGTCAGACCGCAGAACACTTTCCCACTTTGCATCAGTCCATCTTAGATGAGCTTGGGCCCAGCGAAGCCGACAGCGTTTCCGGGTGTTGTTGATAAATGGCTGTGGCTTTGCATAGTAGAGTTTTAACTTGCACTTACAGACGTAGCGACCAACTGTAGTTGCTGACAGTGGTTTTCTGAAGTGTTCCTGAGCCCATGTGGTGATATCCTTTACACACTGATGTGGCTTTTTGATGCAGTACCGCCTGAGAGATCCAAGGTGTGTAATATCATGGCTTACCTGCAGTGATTTCTCCACATTCTCCGAACCTTTTGATGATATCACGGAGCGTAGATGGTGAAATCCTTAAATTCCTTGCAATAGCTTGGTTGAGAAATGTCGTTCTTCAACAATTTGCTCAGGCATTTGTTGACAAAGTGGTAAACACGTCGCAGGCATCAAACTCCAACCGAGCTAAAATTTGCAAAAAAATAACAAAGTTGACCAGCATTTCCACAACGTGACAACTTCACTGCTTCTTCATTTCAGCCGGCCATTTTGTACTGAGCAGCCAGGACGTCCCCCACGTTATTGCATTATTTCTCTTGCCCACATCTTCAGGGGTCGGGTTGTTGACATCCTCGCAAACAGGATGCTCGTTGCCATTACCTCCCAGAATGCACCTGGTCAGCAGCACTAATGTGTATCGATCTTTAAAGTGATATCGCTCACTCTTAATGGCGGTCGTTTTTTTTTTTGTTTTTTTTTTCCCCATTCAGCGTTTTTTTTTCTTCCTCTCCAGACAGAAGAAGAACGCGGCGCGGGCGCAGGAAGTGTCGGAGAAGCTGCGAGACAACCGCCACCTGCAGCACTTCCTGCAGAACACGCAAGACGTGAGTGGGCGGGTATTCCCCCCCCCCCCCCCCCCCCCGCCTCTCCTCCTCACTTCTTCACCACCTGCTGACCTTTGACCTTCCAGCTGACCTTGTGGATCAACGAGAAGATGCTGACGTCGTACGAGGAGGCCAGGAACCTGCACAGCAAGTGGCTGAAACATCAGGCCTTCATGGCAGAGCTGGCCTCCAACAAGGACTGGCTGACCAGCGTGGACCAGGTCATACATTTTATACCGCTTGTCCCTTTTTGCGGTCGCGGGTATTAAGACTCTCTAATACGCATTCATGACGAGTCACCGCCGTTGTCCTTGAGCAAGTCACACAGACATTTGCCGCCATCTTAGAAGTACGCTAACTTTTCCTATGCCATCATGCTAATGTTAGCATGCTAACATTTAATAGTATAATTTTAGCAAATTTTATTCATTTGTACCTAAATATCACGGCTTTTGATACTTAACACCATCTTAGAAGTATGCTAACTTTTCCCATGTCATCATGCTAACGTTAGCATGCTAACATTTAATAGTATAATTTTAGCAAATTTTATTCATTTGTACCTAAATATCACGGCTTTTGATACTTAACGCCATCTTAGAAGTATGCTAACTGATCCTATGTCATCATGCTAACGTTAGCATGCTAACATTTAATAGTAGCATTTTAGCGAGTTGTATTCATTTGTACCTAAATATCGCGGCTTTTGATACCTGGCGCCATCATGCTTACGTTAGCATGCTAACATTTAAAAGTAACATTTTAGCTCATTTCATGGCTTTTGACACTTGATGCCATCTTAGAAGTATGCTAACTGATCCTATGCCATCATGCTAATGTTAGTATGCTAACATTTAATAGTAGCATTTTAGCTAATTTTATTCATTTGTACCTAAATATCACGGCTTTTGATACTTAACGCCATCTTAGAAGTATGCTAACTTTTCCCATGTCATCATGCTAACGTTAGCATGCTAACATTTAATAGTATAATTTTAGCTAAATGTATTCATTTGTACCTAAATATCACGGCTTTTGATACTTAACGCCATCTTAGAAGTATGCTAACTGATCCTGTCATCATGCTAATGTTAGCATGCTAATATTTAATAGTAGCATTTTAGCTAATTTTATTCATTTCTACCTAAATATCGTGGCTTTTGATACTGAACGCCATCTTAGAAGTACGCTAACTTTTCCCATGCCATCATGCTAATGTTAGCATGCTAACATTTAATAGTAGCATTTTAGCGAATTGTATTCATTTGTACCTAAATATCACGGCTTTTGATACTTAACGCCATCTTAGAAGTATGCTAACTTTTCCCATGTCATCATGCTAACGTTAGCATGCTAACATTTAATAGTATAATTTTAGCTAAATGTATTCATTTGTACCTAAATATCACGGCTTTTGATACTTAACGCCATCTTAGAAGTATGCTAACTTTTCCCATGTCATCATGCTAACGTTAGCATGCTAACATTTAATAGTATAATTTTAGCAAATTTTATTCATTTGTACCTAAATATCACGGCTTTTGATACTTAACGCCATTTTAGAAGTATGCTAACTGATCCTATGTCATCATGCTAATGTTAGCATGCTAATATTTAATAGTAGCATTTTAGCTAATTTTATTCATTTGTACCTAAATATCACGGCTTTTGATACTTAACGCCATCTTAGAAGTATGCTAACTTTTCCCATGTCATCATGCTAACGTTAGCATGTTAACATTTAATAGTAGCATTTAAAAGTAACATTTTAGCTAATTTCATGGCTTTTGACACTTGATGCCATCTTAGAAGTATGCTAACTTTTCCTATGTCGTCATGCCTAAACGTTAGCATGCTAACATTTAATAGTAGCATTTTAGCAAATTTTATTCATTTGTACCTAAATATCACGGCTTTTGATACTTAACGCCATCTTAGAAGTATGCTAACTTTTCCCATGTCATCATCATGTGGCGTTCCTAATATTTTGTCTACCGGTGTGCTTGTGTTAGCCGTTTGTTGCTTTGCGAGTAAGCTAACAGGATGACATCAAGCAGAACTTCCTGCTGCGCTTTGATGACGGGTGGCGTGCTGGCAAAGGAAGAAATGGCCACATTTTGGTGCAGATTCAATCCAGCAGCCGGTGGTTGACTCCAACTCATTACTGCCACCATCAGGCCTGGCGTGGAACAACATCACATGACTCCAAACGAGTAGCCGGGGGGTGTGCCTAATGTTGTGTCCTCACGGCAAAGGTGTTTTTGCCCGCAGGAGGGTCACGAGCTGACGACGTCCAAGCCTGAGTCGGAGCCCATCGTGAGCGAGCGTCTGGCCGCTCTCCACGACCTTTGGCGGATGCTGGAGTCCACCACGCAGGAGAAGGCGCGCCTGCTCTTCGACGCCAACCGCTCGGAGCTTTTCGACCAGAGCCTGAGCGACATGAGGAAGTGGCTGGGCGAGTTGCAGCAGCAGCTTCACAGCGGAGACGACGTCAAAGATCTCACCAACGCTAACATCCTGCTGAAGAAACATCAGGTGGGACTCCTCCCTCTTTCAGAAGGAGTTTTTATTTTCTAAATATATATATATATATATATATATATATATATATATATATATATATATATATGTAAATATATATATATAAATATATATATATTAGGGGTGTGGGAAAAAATCGATTCGAATTCGAATCGCGATTCTCACGTTGTGCGATTCAGAATCGATTCTCATTTTTAAAAAATTGATTTTTTTTTTTTAATTAAAAAAAAAAATAAAATAATTGATTAATTAAAAAAAAAAAATCGATTCGAATTCGAATCGCGATTCTCACGTTGTGCGATTCAGAATCGATTCTCATTTTTAAAAAAATCGATTTTTTTTTTTTAAATTAAAAAAATAAAAATAAAAATAAAACTTAATCAATTGATTAATTTAAAAAAAAAAATCGATTCGAATTCGAATCGCGATTCTCACGTTGTGAGATTCAGAATCGATTCTCATTTTTAAAAAATCGATTTTTTTTTAATTAAAAAAAATAAAATAAAATAAAAAAATTAATTAATTGATTAATTTAAAAAAAAAAATCGATTCGAATTCGAATCGCGATTCTCACGTTGTGCGATTCAGAATCGATTCTCATTTTTAAAAAATCGATTTTTTTTTTAATTTAAAAAAAAATAAATAAATAAAAAAATTAATTAATTGATTAATTAAAAAAAAAAATCGATTCGAATTCGAATCGCGATTCTCACGTTGTGCGATTCAGAATCGATTCTCATTTTTAAAAAATCGATTTTTTTTTTTTAATTAAAAAAAAAATTAAAAAATTAATTGATTAATTTAAAAAAAAAAAATTAAAAAAAAATTAATCAATCCAAAAAAATAATACACAGCAATACCATAACAATGCAATCCAATTCCAAAACCAAACCCGAGCCAGCAACACTCAGAACTGCAATAAACAGCAATTGAGAGGAGACACAAACACCACACAGAACAAACCAAAAGTAGTGAAACAAAAATGAATATTATCAACAACAGTATCAAGATTAGTTACAATTTCAACATAGCAGTGATTAAAAATCCCTCATTGACATTATCATTAGACATTTAGTTTATGAGATGTGATGCAAGTGTAAGCCACTCTGACACTATTGTTCATTTTTTGTATTTTTTTTTAAAATTAATGTTTGTAATGATAATATCAATGAGGGATTTTTAATCACTGCTATGTTAAAATTGTTACTAATATTGATACTGTTGTTGATAATATTCATTTTTGTCTCACTACTTTTAGATTGTTCCGTGTCATGTTTGTGTCTCCTCAATTGCTCTCAATTGCTCTGTTTATTGCTATTCTGAATGTTGCTCGGTCGGGTTTTGTTTTGAAATTGTATTGCATTATTATGGTATTGTTGTGTATTGTTTTCATTAAAAAAAAAAAAAAAAAAAAAAATCGTTTTTGAATCGAGAATCGTGTTGAATTGAAAAAAAAAAATCGATTCGGAATCAAATCGTGACCCCAAGAATCGATTTTGAATCGAATCGTGGGACACCCAAAGATTCCCAGCCCTAATATATATATGTAGATATGTGTGTGTTTATATATGTTTCTATATATATTTTCCCCTTATAAACATGTACACTCGCCAGGTGATGGAGAACCAGGTGAGAGATCGAGCACGCGAGCTGGAGGAGCTCCAGGAAGCGGTCAAAAAGCATGGTGGCGCCCGTGAGGACCAACCCGAGCTGGAGGTGGAGCAACAGTCGCTGCAGGTGGAGTTCCAGCAGCTGATCGCTCCTTTAGCTCAGCGCAGAGACAAGCTGGAGGCGGCCAAGGAGCTCCATCAGTTCCACAGGGACTTGGCTGATGAACTGGTGAGACCAAAGATTTGTCGTTTTTTAAAGCAAATCTGATCTTTTTGGTTTTTTTTGTTTGTCATGGTGCCGCTTAGCTGTGGATGGAAGAGAGAACACCGCTGGCGCTGTCACAAGATCACGGCCACGACCTGCAGACGGTGCAGATGTTGCAGAAAAGGAACCAGGTAGTTTCATGTGGACACTTCATTAGGTACACCATCATACAACGTCCGACTGGACGTAAATAATAATGCTCAACTTTCATAATAAGCACTTGTTTTTTCTTTTAATACTTAAAATAAAGGAGATGTTTAAAACATGACTATTTTATTAGAAAAATATTTACGATCAATTTTATTTTAGGTTTTATTCTAAGGATTTTTTTTTTTTTTACATGTATTGGTTAAAAATAGAGATGTCCGATAATATCGGTCTGCCAATATATTATCGGCCAAAAAATGCGTTAAAATGTAATATCGGAAATTATCGGTATCGGTTTTTTTATTATCAGTATCCTTTTTTTTTTTTAAAAATTAAATCCACATAAAAAACACAAGATACACTTACAATTAGTGCACCATTTTCATTAATTACTAGTTTCTATGTAACTGTTTTTATATTGTTTTACTTTCTTTTTTATTCAAGAAAATGTTTTTAATTTATTTATCTTATTTTATTTGATTCATTTTTTTAAAAAGTACCTTATCTTCACCATACCTGGTTGTCCAAATTAGACATAATAATGTGTTAATTCCACGACTGTATATATCGGTTGGTATCGGTTGATATCGGTATCGGTAATTAAAGAGTTGGACAATATCGGCATATCGGATATCGGCTAAAAGCCATTATCGGACATCCCTAGTTAAAAACTAGGTTATATATAAACTTGATTATTTTTAATTGGACAGCAACAATATAACATTTACTTACATATACTTTTTTTTCTAACAAATAAAAAAAAGTATATGTTCAAAACCTTTCTATTTTACTAGAAAAATAATGACAAATTTAGAATTTTGTTTTAGGTTTTATCGTAAAGAAAAATAAAACATTCAGATTCATTTTGATTGGGCAGCAACAATATAATAGCTACTATATACTTAGGTTTTACTATTTTACTAGGAAAATAATGTAACATTTAGAATTTTATTGTAGGTTTTATCCCGAGGGGAAAAAAATTCAACGTGTTCTGGATAAAAAACAACATTAAAATTATATTTAATTTGACAGCAATAAAATAAATACCTGTATACTTGTTTCCCTAATAAATAGAATAAAGGGGATGTTTAAAACCTTACAATTTTACTAGAAAAGTAAAAATGACAAATTTAGAATTTTGTTTTAGGTTTTATCCTAAAGAAAAAACAATTATACACATTTTGAATAATAATTTTGATTGGGCAGCAACAACATAATATTTATGGAATAGACTTTTTTAATAATAAATAAAATAAAGGAGATGTTAAAAACCACAATATTTTACTAGGAAAATAATAACACATTTAGAATTTTATTTTAGGCTTTATCCTAAAGAAAACAAAACATATACATTTGTTGGAAAAAAACCCAAAACATTCAGATAATTTTTAATTGGACAGCAACTATATAATATTTTTGCCTAATAAACTTTTTTTTAAATAAAATAAGTATGTTTAAAACCTTACTATTTTTCTAAGAAAATATATAAAACAAATAAGATACTTTTTTATTGGACAGCAACAATTCAAATGTTTATTTAATTTACTTTAAAAACATAAATAAAATAAAGGGAATGTGTAAAACATTACTATTTATTTTAAGAAAATAATAATGAAAATTATTATTTTTGGTTTTATCCTAAAGAAAAACAATTTGGATGTTTTGGATTAAAAAAAACAGTTTGGATTATTTTTATTTGAACTGCAAAAATGCTATTTCCTAAATAAATAAATGTAAAAAAAAAATAAAGTAGATGTTTAAAACTTTATAATTTTACTAGAAAAATTATAATAATATTGACAAATTGAGACTTTTTTTTTCAGGTTTTATCCAAAAGAAAACTTATTTTCTACATGTTTTGGATTAAATAAAAAATCTGATTATTTTTATTTGGACAGCAACAGTATATTTATGGAATGTACTTTTAAAAAAAAAAAAAAAGATATGTTTAAAATCGTACCATTTTAAAAAAATATAATGACGCATTTTTGATTTTAATTAGGTATTATCCAAAAATATTCTGGATAAAAAAGATTATTTTTAATTGGACAGCAACAAATAATTATTCTTTTTCCCCTAATAAAATAAAATATGTATTTAAAACGTTACTATTTTACTGGGAAAGTAATAATGATGACACATTTAGAATTGTATTTTAGGTTTTACCCTAAAGAAAAAAAAACATGTTTTGGATTAAAAAAAACATTCAGATAATTTTTATTGGACAGCAATAATATATTATATTATATTATATACATATGTATTTTTTTAAATAAATAAAATAAGGATGTTTAAAACCTTACTATTTTTCTAAGAAAATACTAATGACAAATTTATTTTTGTTTTTATCCTAATTGTCCCAACAATTAACATGAACTCACAAAATATTAATATAAAATGCTACAAAAATATATCAAACAAAAACAAATATTAATATAATATATTTGTTATTGTTTTATATATTAAAATTAAATACATATAAATTCTTGTATAAATACGTGTCTTTTTTCCAATTATATATTAATCAATCAATCAATATTTATTTATACAGCCCTAAATCACAAGTGTCTCAAAGGGCTGCACAAGCCACAACAACATCCTTGGTTCAGAGCCCACATAAGGGCAAGGAAAAACTCACAACCCAGTGAGATGTCAATGTGAATGACTATGAGAAACCTTGGAGAGGACCGCAGATGTGGGTGGGTTAGACCTAACCCTGACTCTTGTTTGTTGTTGTTGTTGCTGTTCTGCTTTAAAGAGTTACCAAAATATTAACTTAATATTTGACAACTTATTGTCAAGTCAGCATAATTCTCTTCTGGACGCCAAGCTGCAGGTGTACCTAATGAAGTGACTATAAGTTGATGGGAATATGGAATTGTGGTGTGCAGACCTTGCAGAAGGAGATCGAAGGCCATCAGCCTCGCGTCGACGACGTGCTGGAGCGAGGACGCGGGATGGCGTCGGCCGCCGGCGAGGAGGACGGGCCGGAGGGCGAGCGCATCGCGGAGCAGCTGCGAGACCTGGAGGAGGCGTGGACCAGGCTGCGGGACGAGATGGACAAACGCCAGGAGAGACTGAACCACGGCCGCTCGGCTCAGCAGTTCTACAACGACGCCGACGAGGCCGAGGCTTGGATCGGAGAACAAGAACTGTACATGATCGCCGAGGACAAACCCAAGGTAGGACATCTTATGAATTACAACTTCATAGTCACTTGACATCTTTAAGGGCCACCCTCTAGTGGACAACAATAGGACAGCAGGTCCTTTAAATGCTGCCCTCTAGTGGACAACAATAGGACAGCAGGTCCTTTAAATGCTGCCCTCTAGTGGACAACAATAGGACAGCAGCTCCTTTAAATGCTGCCCTCTAGTGGACAACAATAGGACAGCAGGTCCTTTAAATGCTGCCCTCTAGTGGACAACAATAGAACAGCAGCTCCTTTAAATGCTGCCCTCTAGTGGACAACAATAGGACAGCAGGCCCTTTAAATGCTGCCCTCTAGTGGACGTCAACAGGTCTGCAGGTCCTTTAAATACTGCCGTCTAGTGGACAACAATAGGACAGCAGGTCCTTTAGATGCTGCCCTCTAGTGGACAACAATAGGACAGCAGGTCCTTTAAATGCTGCCCTCTAGTGGACAACAATAGGGCAGCAGGTCCTTTAAATGCTGCCCTGTAGTGGACAACAATAAGACAGCAGGTCCTTTAAATGCTGCCCTCTAGTGGACGTCAACAGGACTGCAGGTCCTTTAAATGCTGCCCTGTAGTGGACAACAATAGAACAGCAGGCCCTTTAAATGCTGCCGTCTAGTGGACGTCAACAGGACTGCAGGTCCTTTAAATGCTGCCCTCTAGTGGACAACAATAGGACAGCAGGCCCTTTAAATGCTGCCCTCTAGTGGACAACAATAGGACAGCAGGCCCTTTAAATGCTGCCGTCTAGTGAACAACAATAGGACAGCAGGTCCTTTAAATGCTGCCCTCTAGTGGACAACAATAGGACAGCAGGTCCTTTAAATGCTGCCCTGTAGTGGACAACAATAGGACAGCAGGTCCTTTAAATGCTGCCCTGTAGTGGACGTCAACAGGACTGCAGGTCCTTTAAATGCTGCCCTCTAGTGGACAACAATAGTACAGCAGGCCCTTTAAATGCTGCCCTCCAGTGGACGTCAACAGGACTGCAGTCTCTTTATTAAAGGGCCCGTAAAAAGTTAAGAATTTTACGAAAGCGATGTTTGCTTTGATTTATTCGAATGTACATTCAGAGGTGTGTTTTTCATGAAAACTTTGAATTGAAGTTGTAGGACACAGTAGTTTGAACATTAAGCCTCTCTAGTGATGTCGTTTCCTGGAAGTTGGTTGACCTCTGAATTGTACAACACTGGTTAAAATTAGTTGAAGTTTTTGTTTTTCTCCTAACGTTTGGTAAAAGGAAGACTTTTACAACGGTGGTTTAAGATAAGATTTGTTTCAGAGGTGTACTTTTCCTGAAAATTTATTTTTTTGTTCCACTTTAGAGTTTACATTTCTCACAATTATATTTGGCCAAGATCCTAACTGCTGAAGAAATGTTGGTCAAAGTCTGAATTGTGGTTCGAACACCAGAATTTGGAGCTACATCAGTATTTTATGTTTCTGGAAGTTGGTTGAACTCTGAATTGTACAACACTGGTTCAAATTTGTAGAAGTTACTTGTTTTTCTCCTAACGTTTGGTAAAAGGAAGACTTTTACAACGGTGGTTTAAGCTAAGATTTGTTTCAGAGGTGTACTGTTCCTGAAAATTTATTTTTTTGTTCCACTTTAGAGTTTACATTTCTCACAATTATATTTGGCCAAGATCCTAACTGCTGAAGAAATGTTGGTCAAAGTCTGAATTGTGGGTTCAAACACCAGAATTTGGAGCTACATCAGTATTTTATGTTTCTGGAAGTTGGTTGAACTCTGAATTGTACCACACTGGTTCAAATTTGTAGAAGTTACTTGTTTTTCTCCTAACGTTTGGTAACGTTTGGAAGTTGGTTGAACTCTGAATTGTACAACACCGGTTAAAATTAGTAGAAGTTTTTGTTTGTCTCCTGACGTTTGGTAAAAGGAAGACTTTTACAACGGTGGTTTAAGCTAAGATTTGTTCAGAGGTGTACTTTTCCTGAAATTTATTTTTTTTGTTCTACCTTAGAGTTACATTTCTCACAATTGAATTGGGCCGAAATCCCAAACGATGAAGAAATGTTGGTGAAACTCTGAATTGTGGTTCAAACACCATAATTTGGAGCTACTTTAGTATTTTATGTTTCTGGAAGTTGGTTGAACTCTGAATTGTACAACACCGGTTAAAATTAGTAGAAGTTTTTGTTTTTCTCCTAACGTTTGGTAAAAGGAAGACTTTTACAACGGTGGTTTAAGCTAAGATTTGTTTCAGAGGTGTACTGTTCCTGAAAATTTATTTTTTTGTTCCACTTTAGAGTTTACATTTCTCACAATTATATTTGGCCAAGATCCTAACTGCTGAAGAAATGTTGGTCAAAGTCTGAATTGTGGGTTCAAACACCAGAATTTGGAGCTACATCAGTATTTTATGTTTCTGGAAGTTGGTTGAACTCTGAATTGTACCACACTGGTTCAAATTTGTAGAAGTTACTTGTTTTTCTCCTAACGTTTGGTAACGTTTGGAAGTTGGTTGAACTCTGAATTGTACAACACCGGTTAAAATTAGTAGAAGTTTTTGTTTGTCTCCTGACGTTTGGTAAAAGGAAGACTTTTACAACGGTGGTTTAAGCTAAGATTTGTTCAGAGGTGTACTTTTCCTGAAATTTATTTTTTTTGTTCTACCTTAGAGTTACATTTCTCACAATTGAATTGGGCCGAAATCCCAAACGATGAAGAAATGTTGGTGAAACTCTGAATTGTGGTTCAAACACCATAATTTGGAGCTACTTTAGTATTTTATGTTTCTGGAAGTTGGTTGAACTCTGAATTGTACAACACCGGTTAAAATTAGTAGAAGTTTTTGTTTTTCTCCTAACGTTTGGTAAAAGGAAGACTTTTACAACGGTGGTTTAAGCTAAGATTTGTTTCAGAGGTGTACTGTTCCTGAAAATTTATTTTTTTGTTCCACTTTAGAGTTTACATTTCTCACAATTATATTTGGCCAAGATCCTAACTGCTGAAGAAATGTTGGTCAAAGTCTGAATTGTGGGTTCAAACACCAGAATTTGGAGCTACATCAGTATTTTATGTTTCTGGAAGTTGGTTGAACTCTGAATTGTACCACACTGGTTCAAATTTGTAGAAGTTACTTGTTTTTCTCCTAACGTTTGGTAACGTTTGGAAGTTGGTTGAACTCTGAATTGTACAACACCGGTTAAAATTAGTAGAAGTTTTTGTTTGTCTCCTGACGTTTGGTAAAAGGAAGACTTTTACAACGGTGGTTTAAGCTAAGATTTGTTCAGAGGTGTACTTTTCCTGAAATTAATTTTTTTTGTTCTACCTTAGAGTTACATTTCTCACAATTGAATTGGGCCGAAATCCCAAACGATGAAGAAATGTTGGTCAAACTCTGAATTGTGGTTCAAACACCATAATTTGGAGCTACTTTAGTATTTTATGTTTCTGGAAGTTGGTTGAACTCTGAATTGTACAACACCGGTTAAAATTAGTAGAAGTTTTTGTTTTTCTCCTAACGTTTGGTAAAAGGAAGACTTTTACAACGGTGGTTTAAGCTAAGATTTGTTTCAGAGGTGTACTTTTCCTGAAAATGTCTTTTTTTGTTCTACCTTAGAGTTTACATTTCTCACAATTATATTTGGCCAAGATCCTAACCGCTGAAGAAATGGTGGTCAAAGTCTGAATTGTGGTTCAAACACCAGAATTTGGAGCTACATTAGTATTTTATGTTTCTGAAAGTTGGTTGAACTCTGAATTGTACAACACTGGTTAAAATTAGTAGAAGTTTTTGTTTTTCTCCTAACGTTTGATAAAAGGAAGACTTTTACAACGGTGGTTTAAGCTAAGATTTGTTTCAGAGGTGTACTTTACCTGAAAATTTATTTTTTTGTTCTACTTTAGAGTTTACATTTCTCACAACTGTATTTGGCCAAGATCCGAACCGCTGAAGAAATGTTGGTCAAAGTCTGAATTGTTGTTCAAACACCGGAACTTGGAGCTACTTTAGTATTTTATTGTTTCTGAAAGTTGGTTGAACTCTGAATTGTACAATAGTGCTTAAAGTCCAGTATTTTGAGTAACTTTAGGGAGTTTATTGTTCCCAAATATTTGACGTCAAATGAAATGATTTTTCCTGACAGTCTTGGTTGAACTGTGAAACTCAGAACAGCGACTGTACTTACTTAGAATTAAGTGACTGGTTTCGTTGCTGTCCTTGCAGGACGAGCAGAGCGCCATGTTGGCTCTGAAGCGTCACACCATCCTCAAGCAGGAGGTGGACCACTACGGCGACTCCATCCAGAGTCTGGCAGACGGAGTCCAGAAGATGTTTGCCGAGGACCATCCTGACGGGTCTGCACTCTGACAAGTTGACCTTAGAGTCTTTAGGGGGGTAAGATGTGTGACTTGGTGGTTTGTGCCCACAGCGAGAAGATGCTGCGGCGTCAAGCTCAGGTGGACAAACAGTATGAAGGCCTGAAGGAGTTGGCTCAGGACCGCAACAGGAAGTTGGAACATTGCTACCAACACTTCCTGCTCAGCCGAGAGGTGGAAGACTTGGAACTGTGGATCTCTGAGCGAGACCTGGTGGCGTCTTCTCAGGAGATGGGCCAAGACCTGGACCACGTCACTGTAAGAAGCCTTTATTGCAATTGTTTTGAAATAAGGATTGTAGTCATAGTAAACCTAACACATACATATACATAAATATATATATATATATACACTATATATATATATGTATATATATACACATACATATATGTATGTATATGTATATTTACGTATATGTATGTATATAATACAATAATATTTATTATGAATAATATAAATGTGTGTGTGTTATACATCATATTATGAATGGGTTGAAGTGTTTTTAAATTGTTGTAATAATGATTTTATTCATAATAAATATTTCTGTTATATTTATATTGTTATGAATACAATTTTTTTTTATCTTTCTATTTCTAAGTATATATAAAATATATATATATATATATATATATATATATATATATATATACAGTATATACATATGTATATATCTACAGATATACTGTATGTATCTGTGTATATACATATATTTATATATACATATACATATATATGTGTATATATATGTATATACATGTTTATATATATATATATATATATATTATGTATATATATATAGATAGATTTATATATACTTAGAAACAGAAATAAGAATTATTATGAATGGGTTGAAGTCTTTTTTAAAAAAAATGTTGTAAAAATAATGATTTATTATGATGTATATGATATATTTACATATACATGTATATGTATATTTATGTATATGTCTACATGTTTATATATATATATATATATACAATTTTCACAATAATTTTAAAAATATATATTTCACAATGTTTTTATTATAATATATATATATATATTATTATGTATATACTGTATATATATATTACAGTATATACATAATATATATATATATATATATATATATATTATAATAAAAACATTGTGAAATATATATTTTTAAAATTATTGTGAAAATTGTATTCGCAATAAATATCTTATAATATATATCAATAGCGTGATTGGGAGGAACGGTCTCCCTGATCTGAACCTGAGTGGTGGATTGTTATTGGACTTCTGTGCTAGTCACGGACTTGCGATAACAAACACCATGTTCAAGCATAAGGATGCTCATAGGTGTACCTGGTACCAGAGCACCCTAGGCCAAAGATCAATGATCGATTTTGTAATCGTATCAGCTGATCTGAGGCCGTATGTTTTGGACACTCGGGTGAAGAGAGGGGCTGAACTGTCAACTGATCACCATCTGGTGGTGAGTTGGGTTGGATGGCGGGGGAAACCTCTGGACAGACCTGGCAAACCCAAGCGTGTAGTGCGGGTGAACTGGGAACGTTTGGAGGAGTCCTCTGTCCGGAAGGACTTCAACTCACACCTCCGGCGGGACTTCTCTGCCATCCCTGTGGAGGTTGGGGACATTGAACAGGAATGGGCAATGTTCAAAGCCTCTATTGCTAAAGCTGCAGATGCGAGCTGTGGCCAGAAGGTCTTAGGTGCCTCAAGGGGCGGTAACCCTCGAACACCCTGGTGGACAGTGGTGGTCAGGGAAGCCGTCCGACTGAAGAAGGAGTCCTACCGGGGTATGTTATCCCAGGGGACTCCGGAGGCAGTTGCAAGGTACCGGCGGGCCCGAAGGGCAGCGGCCGTGGCTGTGGACGAGGCTAAGCAGAGGGTGTGGGAGCAGTTCGGGGAATCCATGGAGAAGGACTATCGGGCGGCACCAAAGCTGTTCTGGAAGACCATACGGCACCTCAGGAGGGGGAAGCAGGGAACCATCCAAGCTGTGTACGGCAAGGATGGGACTTTGCTGACTTCAAGTGAGGAAGTCGTGGGGCGTTGGAAAGAGCACTTTGAGGAACTCCTGAACCCAAATACATCAGACACACCCTCCCTGATAGGAGCAGGGCCTGAGGATGATGGGGGATCGACGTTGATCTCTCGGAGTGAAGTCACTGAGGTAGTTAGACAACTCCACAGTGGCAAAGCTCCGGGGGTTGACGAGATCCGTCCAGAAATGCTGAAGGCTCTGGGTGTTGATGGGCTGTCTTGGTTGATACGCCTTTTCAACATTGCGTGGAAGTCTGGGACAGTGCCGAGGGAGTGGCAGACTGGGGTGGTGGTTCCCCTTTTCAAAAAGGGGGACCAGAGGGTGTGTGCTAATTACAGGGGTATCACACTACTCAGCCTCCCTGGGAAAGTTTACGCCAAGGTACTGGAAAGGAGGGTCCGGCCGATAGTCGAACCTCAGATTCAAGAGGAGCAATGTGGATTCCGTCCTGGTTGTGGAACAACTGACCAACTCTTTACGCTTGCGGGAATCCTGGAGAGGGCCTGGGAGTATGCCTATCCAGTCTACATGTGTTTTGTGGATTTGGAGAAGGCGTATGACCGCGTCCCTCGGGAGATCTTGTGGGAGGTGCTGAGGGAGTACGGAGTGAGGGGAACCCTGTTGAGGGCCATCCAATCTCTGTACAACCAAAGCGAGAGTTGTGTCCGGGTGCTTGGATGTAAGTCGGATCCGTTTCCAGTGGGGGTTGGTCTCCGCCAGGGCTGCGCTCTGTCACCTATCCTGTTTGTGATTTTCATGGACAGGATTTCTAGGCGGAGTCGTGGCCATGGCGGAGAGGGTATACGTCTCGGGGGGCTAAAGGTTGCGTCACTGCTGTTTGCAGATGATGTGGTCCTGATGGCACCTTCGGTTCGTGACCTTCAGCTCTCACTGGATCGGTTCGCAGCCGAGTGTTCAGCGGCTGGAATGAGGATCAGCATCTCCAAATCTGAGGCCATGGTTCTCAGCAGGAAACCGATGGTTTGTACAGTCCGGGTAGGGGACAGGACTCTGTCCCAGGTGGAGGAGTTTAAGTATCTCGGGGTCTTGTTCACGAGTGAGGGAAAGATGGAGAAGGAAATCAGCCGGAGAATCGGAGCAGTTGGGGCAGTATTGCAGTCTCTCTGCCGCACTGTTGTGACGAAACGGGAGCTGAGCCAGAAGGCAAAGCTCTCGGTCTACCGAGCTATCTACATTCCTACTCTCACCTATGGTCATGAAGTGTGGGTAATGACCGAAAGAATAAGATCGCGGATACAAGCGGCCGAAATGAGTTTCCTCAGAAGGGTGGCTGGCATCTCCCTTAGAGATAGGGTGAGAAGTGCAGTCACCCGAGAGAGACTCGGAGTAGAGCCGCTGCTCCTTCGCTTGGAAAGGAGCCAGCTTAGGTGGTTCGGGCATCTCGTGCGGATGCCTCACGAGCGTCTCCCTAGGGAGGTCCTCGTTGCACGTCCCACTGGGAGGAGGCCCCGCGGCAGGCCAAGGACCAGATGGGGGGATTACATCTCCTCTCTGGCCTGGGAACGCTTCGGGATTCCCCAGGAGGAAGTCGCAAATGTTGCTCTGGAGAGGGAAGTCTGGGGGTCTTTGCTGGAGCTGCTGTCCCCGCGACCCGATTCCGGATAAGCGGTTGAAGATGGATGGATGGATGGATAAATATCTTCTCAATGATATATATTTATGTATATATATATATATATAAAATATATATATATGTATATATATACATATACATATTTAATGCAAGTATATACATACATGTATTAGTATAAATTAAAATAATAGTAGCAGTTTCAAATTGAATTCCAAATAAAAATGTGTGTTTTCATCAGACTGTAATGATCAAATAAATTAAAAGAATATTGCCAAAGAAATATGTAAAAATGTGAAGTGTTTCCATCGAAATAAGAACATGTGTAAAGTTTGCAATGTCTGAGAGCTGTTTGTAATATTTAGTGAGATGAAAGGAATATTGATATGAATATGTAGCGAGCTAACTAGCTGGATGACATTCATAACATTTCCTACTAAAGTTGGAACAAAGGAAAATAAAATGTTTACTTTCAGATCAGATCAGATCCTGGTTTGACTTTTTACCTTGTAATTTCCCCGCCTGTGTTGCAGCTGCTGAGGGAGAAGTTCCGGGAGTTTGCACGTGAGACGGGCATGCTGGGTCAGGAGCGAGTGGACCTGGTCAACCAGACCATCGACCAGCTGATCCAGGCGGGTCACGGAGAGGCGGCCACCATGGCGGAGTGGAAGGACGCCATCAACGAGAGCTGGGCCGACCTCCTGGAGCTCATCGACACCCGCTCGCAGCTCCTCACCGCGTCTTACGAGCTGCTCAAGTAAGGACGCTGACCACACCCACACCACCACCGGAACAATGACCACACACCACCACCAGAACAATGACCACACCCGCACCACCACCGGAACATAAGTCACACCTGGTTTTCTTCCTCCTGAAGGTACTTTGATGACGGCAAAGACCTGGTGCTCCAGATCCAGGACAAGCAGAAGGAGCTGCCTGATGACGTAGGAGAAGACTTCAGCAAGGCCGAGTCCTTCCACAGGATGCACGCTGCCTTCGAAAGAGACATCAGCGCTCTTGGAAAGCAGGTAGGACAGCAGGCCCTTTAAATGTTGCCCTCTAGTGGACATTAATAGGACAGCAGGTCCTTTAAATGTTGCCCTCTAGTGGACAATAATAGGACAGCAGGTCCTTTAAATGTTGCCCTCTAGTGGACAATAATAGGACAGCAGGCCCTTTAAATGTCGCCCTCCAGTGGACAATAATAGGACAGCAGGCCCTTTAAATGTCGCCCTCTAGTGGACATTAATAGGACAACAGGCCCTTTAAATGTCGCCCTCTAGTGGACATTAATAGGACAGCAGGCCCTTTAAATGTCGCCCTCTAGTGGACATTAATAGGACAGCAGGCCTTTTAAATGTCGCCCTCTAGTGGACATTAATAGGACAGCAGGCCCTTTAAATGTCGCCCTCTAGTGGACATTAATAGGACAGCAGGCCCTTTAAATGTCGCCCTCTAGTGGACATTAATAGGACAGCAGGCCTTTTAAATGTCACCCTCTCGTGAACATTAATAAGACAGCAGGGCCTTTAAATGTTGCACTGTATTTAAAAAAAAATATATATATATATTTTTTTAACATAAATAAATACAATCATGTGTGCTTACGGACTGTATCCCTGCAGACTGTATTGATCTATATTGATATATAATGTATATATTGTGTTTTTTATGTTTTCATTAAAAAAATAAAAAAAATAAAAAAATTTTTTTTTTATTTCTTGTGCGGCCCGGTACCAATCTAGTGGACATTATAGGACAACAGGCCCTTTAAATGTAGGACAGCAAGCCATTTGAATGCTGCCCTCTAGTGGACATGAATAGGATAGCAACTTAAGGGTTCCATGTTTGATTCCAGCTTCTGCTATCCTAATCACTGTTGTTGTGTCCTTGGGCAAGACACTTTACCCACCTTTCACCCACTTAAATACCACCCTCTAGTGGACATTAATAGGACAGCAGAGCCTTTAAATGTCACCTTCTAGTGGACATTGATAGGACAGCAAGCCTTTTGAATGCTACCCCCTAGTGGACATTAATAAGACAGCAAGCCTTTACATGTCGCCCTCTGGTGGACATTAATAGGACAGCAAACCTTTAAATGTCGCCCTCTAGTGGAGAATAATAGAACAGTAGGGCCTTTAAATGTCTCCCTCTATTGGAAATTAATAGGACAGCAAGCCTTTAAATGTCGCCCTCTAGTGGACAATAATAGGACAGCAGGGCCTTTAAATGTCGCCCTCTAGTGGACATAATAGGACAACAGGCCCTTTAAATGTAGGACAGCCAGCCATTTGAATGTTGCCCTCTAGTGGACATGAATAGGATAGCAACTTAAGGGTTCCATGTTTGATTCCAGCTTCTGCTATCCTAATCACTGTTGTTGTGCCCTTGGGCAAGACACTTTACCCACCTTTCTCCCACTTAAATACCACCCTCCAGTGGACATTAATAGGACAGCAAGCCTTTTAAATGCTGCCCTCTAGTGGACATTGATAGGACAGCAGAGCCTTTAAATATTGTGCTGTCGTGGACGTCAACAGAAGGTTCTTTATAAGACAGCAGGCCTTTTAAATGCCACTCTGGAGTGGGCAGACCCTTCAAATGTGGCCTTCTAGTGGACATTAATAAGATAGCAGACCCTTCGAATGTCGCCCTCTAGTGGACATCAGTATTACTGCAACTGGGTGCTTTTCCTGCTGACAGGTGCAACAGTTCCAGGAGGCGGCAGGTGGACTAGGTGCTCAGTACGCAGGAGAACGAGTGGAGGACATCCAGTCCACAGAGAGAGACGTGGTGGAGGCGTGGAAAAGTCTCCTGGACGCCTGCGAAGGTCGGAGAGCACGACTGTTGGACACGGCTGAGAAGTTCCGCTTCTTCTCCTTGGTCAGAGACCTGCTGGCCTGGATGGAGAGCACCGTGCAGCAGATAGACACGCAGGAGAAGCCCAGGTAGGATTATTGATTATTGATTCATGGAGCATTTATGTTGTCAATGTGTTTGCAGCACAGTATTTACTTCTCTTGCTATAACATCATGGACAATTAATTTCAAATATTCAACTGAATACATGTAAGATATTTCAATATATTATATCCACAGCTTACAAATTGCTTCTAAATGACATTAAAAGTCAGGGAAATAATTTAAAAAATATTTATTCAATTCAATAAATAAAAACATTTATCAAACTGTCAGATTTAACTGTAATGGTAATATCACATTTTCTATTTTATACATTATTTTTAACGACAGGTCACTAAAATCAGCTTTTACAATATTTTTTCAAAAATGAGTAGTTTTGTCACATTTAACAATTGTCTACATATTCTAGAAGGGTTTATTAAAAAAAAAAGTGCTTCAAAAACATACAAATTCAGAAACAATCAGTATGGAGGTTACTTTGTGTCTTTATTATGAATTTTTTTTTGACATAGTTTTTGCGTTTGAATTTTGTTAACTGAATTTTTATACATCAAATTATGCTGACAATTTCATTAGAAAAAAAAAATCAATGTTTTCAATTTCTGTGTATAAAAAAATGCAAGACTTACTTTTCGGTAAATTAGGACTGAAGCAATGGATGCTGTCCCAGAAGCAGCCAATGAGGTGTCAGCGTTGAAGTCACGTGACACGGCTCTTGCAAAACAGCATTAAAAAAGCAGCTACCTGGGCGACCTTGGCGTAATACCACATCATTAAATATAATAATAATACCACATCATTAAATAGAATAATAATACCACATCATTAAATATAATAATAATACCACATCATTAATTAGAATAATAATACCACATCATTAAATATAATAATAATACCACATCATTAAATATAATAATAATACCACATCATTAAATAGAATAATAATACCACATCATTAAATAGAATAATAATACCACATCATTAAATAGAATAATAATACCACATCATTAAATAGAATAATAATACCACATCATTAAATATAATAATAATACCACATCTTTAAATAGAATAATAATACCACATCATTAATTAGAATAATAATACCACATCATTAAATATAATAATAATACCACATCATTAAATATAATAATAATACCACATCATTAAATAGAATAATAATACCACATCATTAAATAGAATAATAATACCACATCATTAAATAGAATAATAATACCACATCATTAAATAGAATAATAATACCACATCATTAAATATAATAATAATACCACATCTTTAAATAGAATAATAGTACCACATCATTAATTAGAATAATAATACCACATCATTAAATATAATAATAATACCACATCATTAAATATAATAATAATACCACATCATTAAATAGAATAATAATACCACATCATTAAATAGAATAATAATACCACATCATTAAATAGAATAATAATACCACATCATTAAATAGAATAATAATACCACATCATTAAGTAGAATAATAATACCACATCATTAAATAGAATAATACCACATCATTAAATAGAATAATAATACCACATCATTAAATAGAATAATAATACCACATCATTAAATAGAATAATAATACCACATCATTAAATAGAATAATAATACCACATCATTAAATAGAATAATAATACCACATCATTAAATAGAATAATAATACCACATCATTAAATAGAATAATAATACCACATCATTAAATACTATCTGCACTTTTGAGTGACATACCAAGATCTACTGGTCACACTTATCATTACACTATGTACCCAATAAAATTGCTTCGAGGTCGGTAAGCACAACCAGAATGAATTCGTACATGTCGACTTTTGAGAAAATGATAGTCTGAAAATACCATACATAATAGAAAAAAAATCATTATTTTAGTTTTTTTATTGAAACTGTCCTATGTAATTTGAAACTACATTTTATTACATTTACATTATGCACAAAAACACATCATTTAGTCAATTAAGTCCATCAATTACACGATGTATACAAATGAGCTAAAATGCTAGCATA
Source organism: Entelurus aequoreus (assembly GCF_033978785.1). Taxonomy (NCBI): domain Eukaryota; kingdom Metazoa; phylum Chordata; class Actinopteri; order Syngnathiformes; family Syngnathidae; genus Entelurus; species Entelurus aequoreus. Next base: position 2,632,687 of record NC_084733.1, on the reverse strand, counting down.
AAACATTAGCATGATGACTTGGGAAAAGAGTGTACTTCTATGATGGTGCTAAGTTTTAAAGTCCATGATTTTTAGGTTTATAAGAACACAAAAATGCTAGTATAAAACGTTAGCATGGTGCAAAGTATCACAATCCATTATTTTTAGGTTTAAAAGAATACAAAAATTCTAGAATAAAACATTGGCATGCTAATATAGGAGAAGTGAGTGTACTTCTAAGATGGCGCCAAGTATCAAAATCCATGATTTTTAGGTTTAAGCAAATACAAAATTAGCTAAAATTCTAGCATAAAACTTTAGCATGCTATTATAGGAGATGTAAGTTTGTTTCTAAGATAGCACCAAGTATTAAAATCCATGATTTTTAGGTTCAAAGGAATAAAAAAAATTGCTAAAATGCGAGCATAAAACGTCATAATATTATACGGAGTTTCTACAAAACGAGCATTAGCCATGCTGGCTTGCACTACCAGTGTTGACCACCAGAGGGAGACACATGTCACGTGTGTCCACCCACAGGGACGTGTCGTCTGTGGAGCTCCTGCAGAAATACCATCAAGGTATTCGCTCTGAGATCGAGGCCAGAGAGGCCAAATTCAGCGAGTGCAGCGACTTGGGCACGACTTTGCTGGCCCGCAAACACAGAGACTCTGCTGAGGTGAATATTACATAACAACAAAGACTGAACACCATGACGTGTTGTGTTCACATCATTCAGAAGATGTGTTGTGTTCAGAAGATGTGTTGTGTTCAGAAGATGTGTTGTGTTCACATCATTCAGAAGATGTGTTGTGTTCAGAAGATGTGTTGTGTTCAGATGATTGAGAAGATGTGTTGTGTTCAGAAGATGTGTTGTGTTCACATCATTGTGAAGATGTGTTGTGTTCTGATGATGTGTTGTGTTCAGATGGTTGAGAAGATGTGTTGTGTTCAGATCATTGAGAAGATGTGTTGTGTTCTGATGATTGAGAAGATGTGTTGTGTTCAGATGATAGAGAAGATGTGTTGTGTTCAGATGGTTGAGAAGATGTGTTGTGTTCAGATCATTGAGAAGATGTGTTGTGTTCTGATGATTGAGAAGATGTGTTGTGTTCAGATGATAGAGAAGATGTGTTGTGTTCAGATCATTGAGAAGATGTGTTGTGTTCTGATGATTGAGAAGATGTGTTGTGTTCAGATGATAGAGAAGATGTGTTGTGTTCAGATGATAGAGAAGATGTGTTGTGTTCAGATGATAGAGAAGATGTGTTGTGTTCAGATGATTGAGAAGATGTGTTGTGTTCAGATGATTGAGAAGATGTGTTGTGTTCAGATGATTGAGAAGATGTGTTGTGTTCAGATGATAGAGATGTGTTGTGTTCAGATCATTGAGAAGATGTGTTGTGTTCAGATGATAGAGAAGATGTGTTGTGTTCAGATCATTGAGATGTGTTGTGTTCAGAAGATGTGTTGTGTTCAGATGATTGAGAAGATGTGTTGTGTTCAGATGATTGAGAAGATGTGTTGTGTTCAGATGATTGAGAAGATGTGTTGTGTTCAGATCATTGAGAAGATGTGTTGTGTTCAGATCATTGAGAAGATGTGTTGTGTTCAGAAGATGTGTTGTGTTCAGATGATTGAGAAGATGTGTTGTGTTCAGATGATTGAGAAGATGTGTTGTGTTCAGATGATAGAGAAGATGTGTTGTGTTCAGAATATGTGTTGTGTTCAGATGATAGAGAAGATATGTTGTGTTCAGAAGATGTGTTGTGTTCTGATCATTGAGAAGATGTGTTGTGTTCAGATGATTGCTAAGATGTGTTGTGTTCAGATGATTGAGAAGATGTGTTGTGTTCAGATGATTGAGAAGATGTGTTGTGTTCAGATCATTGAGAAGATGTGTTGTGTTGAGATGATTGCTAAGATGTGTTGTGTTCAGATGATTGAGAAGATGTGTTGTGTTCAGATGATTGAGATGTGTTGTGTTCTGATGATTGAGAAGATGTGTTGTGTTCAGATGATTGAGAAGATGTGTTGTGTTCTGATGATTGAGATGTGTTGTGTTCTGATGATTGAGAAGATGTGTTGTGTTCAGATGATTGAGAAGATGTGTTGTGTTCAGATGATTGAGAAGATGTGTTGTGTTCAGAAGATTGAGAAGATGTGTTGTGTTCAGATGATTGAGAAGATGTGTTGTGTTCAGATGATTGAGAAGATGTGTTGTGTTCAGATGATTGAGAAGATGTGTTGTGTTCAGATGATTGAGAAGATGTGTTGTGTTCAGATGATTGAGAAGATGTGTTGTGTTCAGATGATTGAGAAGATGTGTTGTGTTCAGATGATTGAGAAGATGTGTTGTGTTCAGATGATGTGTTGTGTTTAGATGATTGAGAAGATGTGTTGTGTTCAGATGATAGAGAAGATGTGTTGTGTTCAGATCATTGAGAAGATGTGTTGTGTTCAGATGATAGAGAAGATGTGTTGTGTTCAGATGATAGAGAAGATGTGTTGTGTTCAGATCATTGAGAAGATGTATTGTGTTCAGATGATTGAGAAGATGTGTTGTGTTCAGATGATAGAGAAGATGTGTTGTGTTCAGATGATAGAGAAGATGTGTTGTGTTCAGAAGATGTGTTGTGTTCAGATGATAGAGAAGATGTGTTGTGTTCAGAAGATGTGTTGTGTTCTGATGATTGAGAAGATGTGTTGTGTTCAGATGATAGAGAAGATGTGTTGTGTTCAGATGATAGAGAAGATGTGTTGTGTTCAGATGATAGAGAAGATGTGTTGTGTTCAGATGATTGAGAAGATGTGTTGTGTTCAGATGATTGAGAAGATGTGTTGTGTTCAGATGATTGAGAAGATGTGTTGTGTTCAGATGATAGAGATGTGTTGTGTTCAGATCATTGAGAAGATGTGTTGTGTTCAGATGATAGAGAAGATGTGTTGTGTTCAGATCATTGAGATGTGTTGTGTTCAGAAGATGTGTTGTGTTCAGATGATTGAGAAGATGTGTTGTGTTCAGATGATTGAGAAGATGTGTTGTGTTCAGATGATTGAGAAGATGTGTTGTGTTCAGATCATTGAGAAGATGTGTTGTGTTCAGATCATTGAGAAGATGTGTTGTGTTCAGAAGATGTGTTGTGTTCAGATGATTGAGAAGATGTGTTGTGTTCAGATGATTGAGAAGATGTGTTGTGTTCAGATGATAGAGAAGATGTGTTGTGTTCAGAATATGTGTTGTGTTCAGATGATAGAGAAGATATGTTGTGTTCAGAAGATGTGTTGTGTTCTGATCATTGAGAAGATGTGTTGTGTTCAGATGATTGCTAAGATGTGTTGTGTTCAGATGATTGAGAAGATGTGTTGTGTTCAGATGATTGAGAAGATGTGTTGTGTTCAGATCATTGAGAAGATGTGTTGTGTTGAGATGATTGCTAAGATGTGTTGTGTTCAGATGATTGAGAAGATGTGTTGTGTTCAGATGATTGAGATGTGTTGTGTTCTGATGATTGAGAAGATGTGTTGTGTTCAGATGATTGAGAAGATGTGTTGTGTTCTGATGATTGAGATGTGTTGTGTTCTGATGATTGAGAAGATGTGTTGTGTTCAGATGATTGAGAAGATGTGTTGTGTTCAGATGATTGAGAAGATGTGTTGTGTTCAGAAGATTGAGAAGATGTGTTGTGTTCAGATGATTGAGAAGATGTGTTGTGTTCAGATGATTGAGAAGATGTGTTGTGTTCAGATGATTGAGAAGATGTGTTGTGTTCAGATGATTGAGAAGATGTGTTGTGTTCAGATGATTGAGAAGATGTGTTGTGTTCAGATGATTGAGAAGATGTGTTGTGTTCAGATGATGTGTTGTGTTTAGATGATTGAGAAGATGTGTTGTGTTCAGATGATAGAGAAGATGTGTTGTGTTCAGATCATTGAGAAGATGTGTTGTGTTCAGATGATAGAGAAGATGTGTTGTGTTCAGATGATAGAGAAGATGTGTTGTGTTCAGATCATTGAGAAGATGTATTGTGTTCAGATGATTGAGAAGATGTGTTGTGTTCAGATGATAGAGAAGATGTGTTGTGTTCAGATCATTGAGAAGATGTATTGTGTTCAGATGATTGAGAAGATGTGTTGTGTTCAGATGATAGAGAAGATGTGTTGTGTTCAGAAGATGTGTTGTGTTCAGAAGATGTGTTGTGTTCAGAAGATGTGTTGTGTTCAGATCATTGAGAAGATGAGGCAGCTGCTGGACAAACGTGAGGAGATGATGTTGAAGTGGGATGACCGCTGGGACTGGCTGAGACTTTGTGAGTTTAGCATCTTTCTTCTAACCGACTATGAAGTGAAATTACTGCCAAAACTCCACAAACAAAATTTCTCTAAGTAAAAAAAAAAAATCGATTTTGCAAATATAAACATCATTTTCTTCAAGTTAAAACTTTTGGCAGTAATATTCCACCCACGTGCAGCTGTAATTAGCACTCCACAACCACAGGTGGTGCTGCTGAGTCAACTTAAGTTTGTCACAGCTACTGTTATGTGCGCATGGTGCCGTCCACCAAAAAAAGAGGAAGCAGGGTTGGGAGTAAAATGTTATACTTGCAAAAAATAGATTTGTTATACTTGTGAATCTTTTTTTACTTGTATAACATTTTATTTTTGCATGCAAATAATTTTTTTTACTTGCGAATCGTCTTTTTACCCACAGAAAATATTTTTTCCAGCGTTTTATACTTGGAGAAAATTGTTTTTTTATTCTCAGAAAATCGTTTTTATACTTACATGAAATTGATTTCATACTTGGAGAAAACGTTCTGTTTTTTTTACTTCCAAATTGTTTTTTTTCCATTGAAAATACATATTTTTCTTACTTGCATACAATATTTTTTTTTACTTGCGATCGTTTTTTTTTTACTTGCAGAAAATATTTTTTCCCAGCGTTTTATACTAGGAGAAAATCGTTTTTTTTATTGTCAGAATTTTTTTTTTATACTTGCATGAAGTTGATTTCATACTTGGAGAAAACATTTTTTTTACTTGCGAATCGTCTTTTTACCTCTAGAAAATATTTTTTCCAGCGTTTTGTACTTAGAGAAAAAATTGTTTTTTTAATTCTCAGAAAATTGTTTTCTTACTTGCATGAAGTTGATTTCATATTTGGAGAAAACGTTTTTTTTACTTGAGAATCGTTTTTTTCTATTGAAAAACATTTTTTTTTACTTGCATACAATTTTTTTTTAACTTGCGAATCGTTTTTTTACCTGCAGAAAATATTTTTTCCAGCTTTTTTTAAGACAAAATAGTTTTTATACTTGCATGAAGTTGATTTCATACTTGGAGAAAACATTTTTTTTTACTTGCCAATAGTTTTTTTTTCCATTGAAAATTTTTTTTTTTTACTTGCATAACTTTTTTTTTACTTGCGAATCGTTTTTTACCTGTAGAAAATATTTTTTCCAGCATTTTATACTTGTAGAAAATCATTTTTATACTTGCATGAAGATGATTTCATACTTGGAGAAAACTTTATTTTTACTTGCAAATGTATTTTTTTTTACTTGCATGAACATCTTTTTTTTTTTTTTTTTTAACTTGCGAATCTTTTTTTTTTCCATTGAAAAACTTTTTAATAAACATGCAAATCGTTTTTTTACCTGCAAGAAAATATTTTTTCCAGCGTTTTATATTTACTGAATTTTTATTTTTTAATTCTCAGAAAATCCTTTTTATACTTACATGAAGTTGATTTCATACTTGGAGAAAACTGTTTTTTTTAACTTGCAAATCGTTTTTTTCCCTATTGAAAAAACATTTTTTTTACTTGCATAACAATTTTTTTTTTTTTACTTGTGAATCGTTTTTTTACCTGCAGAAAATATTTTTTCCAGCGTTTTATACTTGGATAAAATAGTTTTAATTTTATTTTAAGAAAATGTGTTTTTATACTTGCATGAAGTTGATTTCATACTTGGAGGAAACTGTTTCTTTTTTTTTTTTTTTACTTGCAAATAGTTTCTTTTCATTGAAAAAAATAGTTTTTTTTACTTGCATAAAATTGTTTTTTAATTGAAGAAAATTATTTTTATACCTGGGTATCTTTTTTTGCAAATCGTTTTACTTTTTTAATTGAAAAACTTTTTTTTTTTAACTTGCATGACATCTTGCAAATCGTTTTTTTACCTGCAAGAACATATTTTTCCCAGCGTTTTATACTTTGAGAATTTATGTATTTATTCTCAGAAAATCGTTTTTATACTTACATGAAGTTGATTTCATATTTGGAGAAAACTGTTTTTTTTTTTTTTTACTTGCAAATCGGTTTTTTTCCCCATTGAAAAACATTTTTTTTACTTGCATAACAATTTTTTTTTTTACTTGCGAATAGTTTTTTTACCTGTAGAAAATATTTTTTCCAGCGTTTTATACTTGGAGAAAATAGTTTTTTTTTAATTTTAGGAACATTTGTTTTTATACTTGCATGAAGTTGATTTCATACTTGGAGGAAACTGTTTCTTTTTACTTGCAAATTATTTTTTTTATTTTTTCAACTTGCATGAACAATTCTTTTTTAATTGCGAAGCGTTTTTTTTCCATTGAAAACATTTTTTTTTTTTTACTTGCGAATCGTTTTTTTTTACCAGCAAGAAAATATTTTTTCCAGCGTTTTATACTTAAAGAATTTTTTATTTTATTTTCAGAAAATCGATTTTATACTTACATGAAGTTGATTTCATACTTTTTTTTTTTTTTACTTGCAAATAATTTTTTTCCCTATTGAAAAAACATTTTTTTACTAGCATAATATATATTTTTTTAACTTGTGAATCGTTTATTTACCTGCAGAAAATATTTTTTCCAGCGTTTTATACTTGGAGAAAATAGTTTTTTTAATTTTTAAAATAAAATTAGTTTTTATACTTGCATGAAGTTGATTTCATACTTGGAGGGAACAGTTTCTTCTTTTTTTTTACTTGCAAACTGTTTTTTTTTATTGAAAAAAATATTTTTCATTGAAAAAAGTTTTTTTTAATTAAAAAAATAGTTTTTTTAATTGCATAAAATTGTTTTTTAATTGAAGAAAATTATTTTTATACCTGGGTATCTTTTTTTCGCAAATCGTTTTTTTAACTGAATAATTATTTTTTTTACTTGCAAATTCGGGCGTGAGTAAAAACATTTTTTGTGTGTTAGTGGAGTTTCCTTCATGTCCTCCGTGTGTTTCAGTGTTGGAGGTGTGTCAGTTTGCACGAGACGCCTCGGTGGCAGAAGCCTGGCTGATCGCGCAGGAACCTCACGTGAGCAGCAGAGACGTGGGACACTCGGTGGGTGACGTGGAGAAACTGCTCAAGAGACACGAGGCCTTCGAGAAATCCACGGCCGCCTGGGAGGAGAGATTCTCCGCGCTGGAGCGCCTCACCACGGTACTCTCACTACCTTTCATGCACAGCCAAGTCAAGTAGAGATGTGACGATGACATTCACCAATTAACATCATTCTCGCATGACAAATAATACAACTTTCTTAAAAGCGGTTACAAAAGCTCCTCATGCGCGGTGACGGCCTAAAAAAATGTTGTTTTAAAAATGCATTATTCTCAATTAAATACGAATCTTTATAAAAAATGCAATTTGGATGTGGGTTGATTTTATTTTATCTGTCAAATAGTATTGTCATTGAAATTATTACGTAATATTACCAGAACGACATCGACATTATCCTACGAGAATGAAGATGAGAAAAAAATTGTAATCTGGCGATAAAAAACGTGGAATCATATCACCTAACTTTGTTGTTTGACTACAACCTATTAGTAGTCCACAATCATGCACATTTACCCTATTTTACGACTATAAGGCGCAATTAAATATTTTCATTTTCTCTAAACTCGACAGTGCGCCTTATGTACGGAATCATTCTGGTTGTGCTTACCGACCTCAGAGCTATTTTATTTAGTACATGGTGTAATGATAAGTGTGACCAGTAGATGGCAGTCACACATAAGAGATACGTGTGGACTGCAATATGATGGCAGTCACACATAAGGGATACGTGTAGACTGCAATATGATGGCAGTCACACAATCAATCAATCAATCAATGTTTATTTATATAGCCCTAAATCACTAGTGTCTCAAAGGGCTGTACAAGCCACAACGACATCCTCGGTGTCGAGTGGGTCTGACATAATATTGTGAAAGTCCAACACATCAGCGAAAGTCCAGTCCATGGTGGGGCCAGCGGGAACCATCCCGAGTGGAGACGGGTCAGCAGCGTAGAGATGTCCCCATCTGATGGACAGGCTAGCGGTCCACCCCGGAGCAGAGTAGAAAAGAAAAGAAAAGAAACGGCAGATCAACTGGTCTAAAAAGGGAGTCTATTTAAAGGCTAGAGTATACAAATGAGTTTTAAGATGAGACTTAAATGCTTCTACTGAGGTAGCATCTCTAACTTTTACCGGGAGGGCATTCCATAGTATTGGAGCCCCAATAGAAAACGCTCTATAGCCCGCAGACTTTTTTTGGGCTCTGGGAATCACTAATAAGCCGGAGTTCTTTGAACGCAGATTTCTTGCCGGGACATATGGTACAATACAATCGGCAAGATAGGCAGGAGCTTGACCGTGTAGTATTTTATACGTAAGTAGTAAAACCTTAAAGTCGCATCTTAGGTGCACAGGAAGCCAGTGCAAGTGAGCCAGTATAGGCGTAATATGATCAAACTTTCTTGTTTTTGTCAAAAGTCTAGCAGCCGCATTTTGTACCATCTGTAATCTTTTAATGCTAGAGGTAGGGAGGCCCGAAAATAAAACGTTACAGTAATCGAGACGAGATGTAACGAACGCATGGATAATGATCTCAGCATCGCTTGTGGACAAAATGGAACGAATTTTAGCGATATTACGGAGATGAAAGAAGGCCGTTTTAGTAACACTCTTAATGTGTGACTCAAACGAGAGAGTTGGGTCGAAGATAATACCCAGATTCTTTACCGAGTCGCCTTGTTTAATTGTTTGGTTGTCAAATGTTAAGGTGGTATTATTAAATAGATGTTGGTGTTGAGCAGGACCGATAATCAGCATTTCCGTTTTCTTAGCGTTGAGTTTCAAAAAGTTAGCGGACATCCATTGTTTAATTTCATTAAGACACGCCTCCAGCTGACTACAATCCGGCGTGTTGGTCAACTTTAGGGTCATGTAGAGTTGAGTGTCATCAGCATAACAGTGAAAGCTAACACCGTATTTGCGTATAATGTCACCTAGCGGCAGCATGTAAATACTAAAGAGTGCAGGGCCAAGAACTGAACCCTGGGGAACTCCGCACGTTACCTTGACATAGTCCGAGGTCACATTGTTATGGGAGACGCACTGCATCCTGTCAGTAAGATAAGAGTTAAACCAAGACAAGGCTAAGTCTGACATCCCAATACGCGTTTTGATACGCTCTAATAAAATATTATGATCAACAGTATCGAAAGCGGCGCTAAGATCAAGAAGCAGCAACATAGATGACGCATCAGAATCCATCGTTAGCAATAGATCATTAGTCATTTTTGCGAGGGCTGTCTCCGTAGAGTGATTTGCCCTGAAACCGGATTGAAAAGGTTCACAGAGATTGTTAGTCACTAAGTGTTCATTTAGCTGCTGTGCGACAATTTTTTCGAGAATTTTCGAGATAAACGGTAGGTGGGACACCGGCCGGTAGTTCACCATGAGGTCAGGATCGAGGTTAGGTCTTTTGAGTAGAGGATGAATAACTGCTTTTTTGAATGCTAGGGGAACAGTGCCGGAGGAAAGTGATAGGTTTATAATATTTAACACTGATGGACCTAATAAAACAAAAAGCTCCTACACAAGAGATACGTGCAGACTGCAATATGATGGCAGTCACACATAAGAGATACGTGCAGACTGCAATATGATGGCAGTCACACATAAGAGATACGTGTAGACTGCAATATGATGGCAGTCACACATAAGAGATACGTGTAGACTGCAATATGATGGCAGTCACACATAAGAGATACGTGCAGACTGCAATATGATGGCAGTCACACATAAAAGATACGTGTAGACTGCAATACGATGGCAGTCACACAAGAGATACGTGTAGACTGCAATATGATGGCATTCACACATAAGAGATACCTGTAGACTGCAATATGATGGCAGTCACACATAAGAGATACGTGCAGACTGCAATATGATGGCAGTCACACATAAGAGATACGTGTAGACTGCAATATGATGGCAGTCACACACAAGAGATACGTGTAGACTGCAATATGATGGCAGTCACACATAAGAGATACGTGTGGACTGCAATTTGATGGCAGTCACACATAAGAGATACGTGTGGACTGCAATATGATGGCAGTCACACATAAGAGATACGTGTGGACTGCAATATGATGGCAGTCACACATAAGAGATACGTGCAGACTGCAATATGATGGCAGTCCCACATAAGAGATATGTGCAGACTGCAATATGATGGCAGTCACACATAAGAGATACGTGTAGACTGCAATATGATGGCAGTCACACATAAGAGATACGTGTAGACTGCAATATTATGGCAGTCACACATAAGAGATACGTGTAGACTGCAATATGATGGCAGTCACACATAAGAGATACGTGTAGACTGCAATATGATGGCAGTCACACATAAGAGATACGTGTAGACTACAATATGATGGCAGTCAAACATAAGAGATACGTGTGGACTGCAATATGATGGCAGTCACACATAAGAGATACGTGTAGACTGCAATATGATGGCAGTCACACATAAGAGGTACGTGTAGACTGCAATATGATGGCAGTCACACATAAGAGGTACGTGTAGACTGCAATATGATGGCAGTCACACATAAGAGATACGTGTGGACTGCAATATGATGGCAGTCACACATAAGAGATACGTGTGGACTGCAATATGATGGCAGTCACACATAAGAGATACGTGTGGACTGCAATATGATGGCAGTCACACATAAGAGATACGTGCAGACTGCAATATGATGGCAGTCCCACATAAGAGATATGTGCAGACTGCAATATGATGGCAGTCACACATAAGAGATACGTGTAGACTGCAATATGATGGCAGTCACACATAAGAGATACGTGTAGACTGCAATATGATGGCAGTCACACATAAGAGATACGTGTAGACTGCAATATGATGGCAGTCACACATAAGAGATACGTGTAGACTACAATATGATGGCAGTCAAACATAAGAGATACGTGTGGACTGCAATATGATGGCAGTCACACATAAGAGATACGTGTAGACTGCAATATGATGGCAGTCACACATAAGAGGTACGTGTAGACTGCAATATGATGGCAGTCACACATAAGAGGTACGTGTAGACTGCAATATGATGGCAGTCACACATAAGATATGTGTAGACTGCAATATGATGGCAGTCACACATAAGAGATACGTGTAGACTGCAATATGATGGCAGTCACACATAAGAGGTACGTGTAGACTGCAATATGATGGCAGTCACACATAAGAGATACGTGTAGACTGCAATATGATGGCAGTCACACATAAGAGATACGTGTAGACTGCAATATGACTCAAGTAAACACCAACATGTTATATGTTCCATTGAAAATATAGAACATTACACACGGCGCTCCAAAATGTATGAAAATGTTTTAGTATGACTTTGGTAAGCTATGAAGCCACACCACTTGATGGATTGTACTGTGCTTCAACATAGGAGTATTATTATGCTGTGTGTGTATAAGGTAAGACATATTATCTGGCGTTTTGTTTGGCAATATTATGCAAAAGCAACTTTTCTTACCTTCTGGTACCTGCTGATCTGTACTTGGGATCTGCATGAGTCCTGAAAATGTGCCTTTGTAGTCCGATAAGCTTCTTCTTTTTCTCTATCTTCTTGTTATGTGACATTCATCCTCCACTGTTGCCATTTCTAATATAAAGTAGTGTAAAGTTCTTACTTATATCTGTCAGTAAACTCACCATGGAAGCACTAAAACATACCGGTGTAGTGACTTTACATTATTCACCCAAGGAACTTTAGTGAGTTAAAACATCATCTATGCAACATTTTGAGCAAAGAAGCAGCATCACATGTTATGTAGACCACAAGGAAGTCTTTTACATTTAGACAAAAATAATAATAATAATGACTCCTTTAATGCGCCTTATATATGAAAAAAGATGGAAAATAGTTTTTACTTGCAGACAATTGTTTATTACACCTGTGAATCATTTTCTAATTGAAGAAAATTGTTTTTGTAAATGAGAGTAGTTTTTTTAATTGGAGAAAAAAATATTTTACTTCCGAATTGTTTTTTTTTGCTCGCAGAAAATAGCTTTTTTTTTTTTTTTTTTTTACTTGCGAATCGTTTTTTAAAATTTTTTTATCCGGTAATACTTGCACTTTTGCAGAAAATTCCGGGAATACTGCAGCAAAAAAAATGATTTTCAAGAAAATTTAAGACATTTTGGGGAAAAAAAAAGTGAAAGTCTTGAAAGAAGTGGTAAAAAGTAATCAGACAAAACAGGAAAAAGTTGTGATCTTGCATAAAAAAGCGGGAAATTGTGAAACTTTTTAAAATTTTATTTCTTTAAATGTTTGTGTTGCAGTTGGAGTTGTTGGAGCTGAGGAAACAACAGCAGGAAATGGAAGAGTTCCTCAAAGAGGAGCGACGCCCGGACCAAGACCGCAGGTACGCACTCTCACCCACGTTTATATTTATACTCTTTAAAGTCTCACCCACGTTTATATTTATACTCTTTAAAGTCTCACCCACGTTTATATTTATACTCTTTAAAGTCTCACCCACGTTTATGTTTATACTCTTTAAAGAATCACCCACGTTTATGTTTATACTCTTTAAAGTCTCACCCACGTTTATATTTATACTCTTTAAAGTCTCACCCACGTTTATATTTATACTCTTTAAAGTCTCACCCACGTTTATGTTTATACTCTTTAAAGTCTCACCCACGTTTATATTTATACTCTTTAAAGTCTCACCCACGTTTATATTTATGCTCTTTAAAGTCTCACCCACGTTTATATTTATGCTCTTTAAAGTCTCACCCACGTTTATGTTTATGCTCTTTAAAGTCTCACCCACGTTTATATTTATGCTCTTTAAAGTCTCACCCACGTTTATATTTATGCTCTTTAAAGTCTCACCCACGTTTATATTTATACTCTTTAAAGTCTCACCCACGTTTATATTTATACTCTTTAAAGTCTCACCCACGTTTATGTTTATGCTCTTTAAAGTCTCACCCACGTTTATGTTTATGCTCTTTAAAGTCTCACCCACGTTTATATTTATACTCTTTAAAGTCTCACCCACGTTTATATTTATACTCTTTAAAGTCTCACCCACGTTTATGTTTATGCTCTTTAAAGTCTCACCCACGTTTATGTTTATGCTCTTTAAAGTCTCACCCACGTTTATATTTATACTCTTTAAAGTCTCACCCACGTTTATGTTTATACTCTTTAAAGTCTCACCCACGTTTATATTTATACTCTTTATATTTATGCTCTTTAAAGTCTCACCCACGTTTATGTTTACTCTTTAAAGTCTCACCCACGTTTATATTTATACTCTTTAAAGTCTCACCCACGTTTATATTTATACTCTTTAAAGTCTCACCCACGTTTATGTTTATACTCTTTAAAGTCTCACCCACGTTTATGTTTATGCTCTTTAAAGTCTCACCCACGTTTATATTTATGCTCTTTAAAGTCTCACCCACGTTTATATTTATACTCTTTAAAGTCTCACCCACGTTTATATTTATACTCTTTAAAGTCTCACCCACGTTTATATTTATACTCTTTAAAGTCTCACCCACGTTTATGTTTATACTCTTTAAAGTCTCACCCACGTTTATGTTTATGCTCTTTAAAGTCTCACCCACGTTTATATTTATACTCTTTAAAGTCTCACCCACGTTTATATTTATACTCTTTAAAGTCTCACCCACGTTTATGTTTATACTCTTTAAAGTCTCACCCACGTTTATATTTATACTCTTTAAACTCTCACCCACGTTTATATTTATACTCTTTAAAGTCTCACCCACGTTTATGTTTATGCTCTTTAAAGTCTCACCCACGTTTATATTTATACTCTTTAAAGTCTCACCCACGTTTATGTTTATACTCTTTAAAGTCTCACCCACGTTTATATTTATGCTCTTTAAAGTTTCACCCACGTTTATGTTTACTCTTTAAAGTCTCACCCACGTTTATGTTTATGCTCTTTAAAGTCTCACCCACGTTTATGTTTATACTCTTTAAAGTCTCAACCACGTTTATATTTATGCTCTTTAAAGTCTCACCCACGTTTATATTTATACTCTTTAAAGTCTCACCCACGTTTATATTTATACTCTTTAAAGTCTCACTCACGTTTATATTTATACTCTTTAAAGTCTCACCCACGTTTATATTTATACTCTTTAAAGTCTCACTCACGTTTATATTTATACTCTTTAAAGTCTCACCCACGTTTATGTTTATACTCTTTAAAGTCTCACCCACGTTTATATTTATACTCTTTAAAGTCTCACCCACGTTTATATTTATACTCTTTAAAGTCTCACCCACGTTTATGTTTATACTCTTTAAAGTCTCACCCACGTTTATATTTATACTCTTTAAAGTCTCACCCACGTTTATATTTATGCTCTTTAAAGTCTCACCCACGTTTATATTTATGCTCTTTAAAGTCTCACCCACGTTTATATTTATACTCTTTAAAGTCTCACCCACGTTTATATTTATACTCTTTAAAGTCTCACCCACGTTTATGTTTATGCTCTTTAAAGTCTCACCCACGTTTATATTTATACTCTTTAAAGTCTCACCCACGTTTATATTTATACTCTTTAAAGTCTCACCCACGTTTATGTTTATACCCTTTAAAGTCTCACCCACGTTTATATTTATACTCTTTAAAGTCTCACCCACGTTTATATTTATGCTCTTTAAAGTCTCACCCACGTTTATATTTATGCTCTTTAAAGTCTCACCCACGTTTATATTTATACTCTTTAAAGTCTCACCCACGTTTATATTTATACTCTTTAAAGTCTCACCCACGTTTATGTTTATGCTCTTTAAAGTCTCACCCACGTTTATGTTTATGCTCTTTAAAGTCTCACCCACGTTTATATTTATACTCTTTAAAGTCTCACCCACGTTTATGTTTATACTCTTTAAAGTCTCACCCACGTTTATATTTATACTCTTTATATTTATGCTCTTTAAAGTCTCACCCACGTTTATGTTTACTCTTTAAAGTCTCACCCACGTTTATATTTATACTCTTTAAAGTCTCACCCACGTTTATATTTATACTCTTTAAAGTCTCACCCACGTTTATGTTTATACTCTTTAAAGTCTCACCCACGTTTATATTTATGCTCTTTAAAGTCTCACCCACGTTTATATTTATACTCTTTAAAGTCTCACCCACGTTTATATTTATACTCTTTAAAGTCTCACCCACGTTTATATTTATACTCTTTAAAGTCTCACCCACGTTTATGTTTATACTCTTTAAAGTCTCACCCACGTTTATGTTTATGCTCTTTAAAGTCTCACCCACGTTTATATTTATACTCTTTAAAGTCTCACCCACGTTTATATTTATACTCTTTAAAGTCTCACCCACGTTTATGTTTATACTCTTTAAAGTCTCACCCACGTTTATATTTATACTCTTTAAACTCTCACCCACGTTTATATTTATACTCTTTAAAGTCTCACCCACGTTTATGTTTATGCTCTTTAAAGTCTCACCCACGTTTATATTTATACTCTTTAAAGTCTCACCCACGTTTATGTTTATACTCTTTAAAGTCTCACCCACGTTTATATTTATGCTCTTTAAAGTTTCACCCACGTTTATGTTTACTCTTTAAAGTCTCACCCACGTTTATGTTTATGCTCTTTAAAGTCTCACCCACGTTTATGTTTATACTCTTTAAAGTCTCAACCACGTTTATATTTATGCTCTTTAAAGTCTCACCCACGTTTATATTTATACTCTTTAAAGTCTCACCCACGTTTATATTTATACTCTTTAAAGTCTCACTCACGTTTATATTTATACTCTTTAAAGTCTCACCCACGTTTATATTTATACTCTTTAAAGTCTCACTCACGTTTATATTTATACTCTTTAAAGTCTCACCCACGTTTATGTTTATACTCTTTAAAGTCTCACCCACGTTTATATTTATACTCTTTAAAGTCTCACCCACGTTTATATTTATACTCTTTAAAGTCTCACCCATGTTTATGTTTATACTCTTTAAAGTCTCACCCACGTTTATATTTATACTCTTTAAAGTCTCACCCACGTTTATATTTATGCTCTTTAAAGTCTCACCCACGTTTATATTTATGCTCTTTAAAGTCTCACCCACGTTTATATTTATACTCTTTAAAGTCTCACCCACGTTTATATTTATACTCTTTAAAGTCTCACCCACGTTTATGTTTATGCTCTTTAAAGTCTCACCCACGTTTATGTTTATGCTCTTTAAAGTCTCACCCACGTTTATATTTATACTCTTTAAAGTCTCACCCACGTTTATGTTTATACTCTTTAAAGTCTCACCCACGTTTATATTTATGCTCTTTAAAGTCTCACCCACGTTTATATTTATACTCTTTAAAGTCTCACCCACGTTTATATTTATACTCTTTAAAGTCTCACCCACGTTTGTATTTATACTCTTTAAAGTCTCACTCACGTTTATATTTATACTCTTTAAAGTCTCACCCACGTTTATATTTATACTCTTTAAAGTCTCACCCACGTTTATATTTATACTCTTTAAAGTCTCACCCACGTTTATATTTATACTCTTTAAAGTCTCACTCACGTTTATATTTATACTCTTTAAAGTCTCACCCACGTTTATGTTTATACTCTTTAAAGTCTCACCCACGTTTATATTTATACTCTTTAAAGTCTCACCCACGTTTATATTTATACTCTTTAAAGTCTCACCCACGTTTATATTTATACTCTTTAAAGTCTCACCCACGTTTATATTTATACTCTTTAAAGTCTCACCCACGTTTATATTTATACTCTTTAAAGTCTCACCCACGTTTATGTTTATACTCTAAAGTCTCACCCACGTTTATGTTTATGCTCTTTAAAGTCTCACCCACGTTTATGTTTATACTCTTTAAAGTCTCACCCACGTTTATGTTTATGCTCTTTAAAGTCTCACCCACGTTTATGTTTATACTCTTTAAAGTCTCACCCACGTTTATATTTATGCTCTTTAAAGTCTCACCCACGTTTATATTTATGCTCTTTAAAGTCTCACCCACGTTTATGTTTATACTCTTTAAAGTCTCACCCACGTTTATATTTATGCTCTTTAAAGTCTCACCCACGTTTATATTTATGCTCTTTAAAGTCTCACCCACGTTTATATTTATACTCTTTAAAGTCTCACCCACGTTTATATTTATACTCTTTAAAGTCTCACCCACGTTTATGTTTATACTCTTTAAAGTCTCACCCACGTTTATATTTATGCTCTTTAAAGTCTCACCCACGTTTATATTTATGCTCTTTAAAGTCTCACCCACGTTTATGTTTATACTCTTTAAAGTCTCACCCACGTTTATATTTATACTCTTTAAAGTCTCACCCATGTTTATGTTTATACTCTTTAAAGTCTCACCCACGTTTATGTTTATGCTCTTTAAAGTCTCACCCACGTTTATGTTTATGCTCTTTAAAGTCTCACCCACGTTTATATTTATACTCTTTAAAGTCTCACCCACGTTTATGTTTATACTCTTTAAAGTCTCACCCACGTTTATGTTTATACTCTTTAAAGTCTCACCCACGTTTATGTTTATGCTCTTTAAAGTCTCACCCACGTTTATGTTTATACTCTTTAAAGTCTCACCCACGTTTATGTTTATGCTCTTTAAAGTCTCACCCACGTTTATATTTATACTCTTTAAAGTCTCACCCACGTTTATATTTATACTCTTTAAAGTCTCACCCACGTTTATGTTTATACTCTTTAAAGTCTCACCCACGTTTATGTTTATGCTCTTTAAAGTCTCACCCACGTTTATATTTATACTCTTTAAAGTCTCACCCACGTTTATATTTATACTCTTTAAAGTCTCACCCACGTTTATATTTATGCTCTTTAAAGTCTCACCCACGTTTATATTTATGCTCTTTAAAGTCGGACCTCAACTCACAGAAAATATCCAAGAAGTTTCACAGACTTGCTAACCGAGTTGAAGCTAACCTAGAAAATAGGACTGGATGATTGTGGCAAAAATATTGAGATTATTTTATATTGATATTGAAATCACAATTAATGACACCATTATTCATTATGTGAAAAAATGAATATTTCTTGTACCACCAAAACTTAACATTAAATATCAATTCAGAGAATATAAATTACTAACAAATATGTAAAATATTAACAATAAATAAAATAATATCAATATTAAACAATAACATTCAGTGTTTCTGTTTTCATTTTTTAGAGATCAGTTTTTTACCTCTAGAAAATATTTTTTCCAGCATTTTATACTTGGAGAAATTTTTTTTTTAATTCTCAGAAAATTGTTTTTATACTTGCATGAACTTGATTTCATACTTGGAGAAAACTGTTTTTTTTCCGTTGAAAAAACTTTTATTTTTTACTTGAGAGGTTTTTTTTTGTATTGAAAACATTTTTTTTTTTACTTGAATAAAAGATTTTTTGCGAATCGTTTTTTTTACCTGCAGAAAATATTTTTTCCAGCTTTTTTCAAGATAATTTTTTTTTTATACTTGCATGAAGTTGATTTCATACTTGGAGAAAACTTTTTTTTCCTTGCCAATTGTTTGTTTTTTTCCATTGAAAATATATATATTTTTTCTTGCATAACATTTTTTTTAACTTGTGAATTGTTTTTTACCTGTAGAAAATATTTTTTCCAGCATTTTATGCTTGTAGAATTTTTTTTTTTTTATTCTCAGAAAATTGTTTTTATACTTGCATGAAGAGGATTTCATACTTGGAGAAAAATGTTTTTTGTTTTTTTTTACTTAATAATCAATTTTTTTCCATTGAAAAACATTTTTTTTTACTTGCATACAATTTTTTTTTTTTTTACTTGCAAATCGTTTTTTTACCTGCAGAAAATATTTTTTCCAGATTTTTTTAGGATAATTTTTTTTTATACTTGCATGAAGTTGATTTCATACTTGGAGAAAACTTTTTTTTTACTTGCCAATTGTTTTTTTTTCCCCATTGAATTTTTTTTTCCCTTTTCTTGCATAACATTTTTTTTAAACTTGTGAATTGTTTTTTAACCTGTAGAAAATATTTTTTCCAGCATTTTATGCTTGTAGAAAATAGTTTTTTTATTCTCAGAAAATTGTTTTTATACTTGCATGAAGTTGATTTCATACTTGGAGAAAACTTTTTTTTACTTGCCAATTTTTATTTTTTTTCTTGCATAACATTTTTTTTTAACTTGCGAATCGTTTTTTACCTGTAATGTGGGAATTTTGGGAAAAGCGGGATTTAAAAAAAAAAATGATTAAGAGCATGAATGAGCTGAATTGGTTGGTGTTGTAATTGTTTAAATCGGTCAAGAAATGTTGAATTAGTAACAGCTTTTAATTGAGAAATTCCTGGAATTTCAGGAAAACATGGAATTTTTTATAGTTCCTTAACCAACTTGGTTTTTCTCCTGAATATGAGGAGCGGTTTTACAATAGAACGGTTGAAAAATGTGAAAGGAGTAGTCGAACTTAAGAAGGGTGGAAATAAGTTACCAAAAAAACGGGAATTCCTGGAAATTTGTTGAATGTGGAAAAATGATAGTTTGAATGTCCAGGATGAGTTGAGGGTGGAATGGTTTGAATGGGTAGAAGAATGTGGGAACTGTGGAAGTTTGAAAAATAGCCAATTCATTTTAAATGGGGAAAATGCAAAAAAAAAAAAAAAGGAATTATGGGAAATCTGGGATTTTTTTTTGTGGAATTGTTGAAGCGGAGCACACAATTCCTGAACAGGCTGAATATTTTGAAGTTGGAACGGTTTGAATCAGATGAAAAATGTGGGAATTGTGGAACTTTGAAAAATGTCCCATTGATTTAAATGGGAATTTTGAGAAAAGTGGGAATTTTTTTGAAAATGGTAAAAAACTTGAATGGTCTGAATGAGTTGAAATGGTTGGTGGAGAGTAGTAACATGTTAAATTGAGAAATGGTATTACAAAATTCCTGGAATTTCGGGAAAACCGGGACTTTTCCCATTTCAAAAAACAACTTTGTTTTTTGTCCTGATTAAGAGGAATGATTTGACGGTGGAAATGCGTGGAAAAATGTGGAAGGCGTAGTTGCCGGAAAAAAAGGGGAATTCCTTCTACTTTTTGGTGAGTTAAAGGCCTACTGAAATGACATTTTTTTATTTAAACGGGAATAGCAGATCCATTCTATGTGTCATACTTGATCATTTCGCGATATTGCCATATTTTTGCTGAAAGGATTTAGTAGAGAAAATCGACGATAAAGTTCACAACTTTTGCTCGCTGATAAAAAAAAGCCTTGCCTGTAGCGGAAGTAGCGTGACGTCACAGGAGCTAGTATTCCTCACAATTCCCCGTTGTTTACAATGGAGCGAGAGAGTGATGATTACCCCATTAATTTGAGCGAGGATGAAAGATTCGTGGATGAGGAACGTTACAGTGAAGGACTTGAGAGGCAGTGATGGATGTATCTTTTTTCGCTCTGACCGTAACTTAGGTACAAGCTGGCTCATTGGATTCCACACTCTCTCCTTTTTCTATTGTGGATCACAGATTTGTATTTTAAACCACCTCAGATACTATATCCTCTTGAAAATGAGAGTCGAGCACGCCAAATGGACATTCACAGTGACTGAACATGTAAATACACGATTAATAATATTCAGCTTTGCGAAGCTAAAAAAATAGAAGCTAACCTAGCTACGTAGCCAACGTGATAGCATCAGTCTCAAATGCAGATAGAAACTAAATTAAAAAAAACCCTGACTGGATGGATAGACAGAAGATCCAAAATACTATTAAACCATGAATGATATTCCGCTTGGCGAAGCTAAAAAAACAGAAGCTAACCTAGCTGCGTAGCCAACGTGATAGCATCAGTCTCAAATGCAGATAGAAACTAAATAAAAAAAAACCCTGACTGGATGGATAGACAGAAGATCAATAATACTATTAAACCATGAACATGTAAATACACGATTAATAATATTCAGCTTTTCGAAGCTAAAAAAATAGAAGCTAACCTAGCTGCGTAGCCAACGTGATAGCAGCAGTCTCAAATGCAGATAGAAACTAAATTAAAAAAAACCCTGACTGGATGGATAGACAGAAGATCAATAATACTATTAAACCATGAACATGTAAATACACGATTAATAATATTCCGCTTGGCGAAGCTAAAAAAAAAGAAGCTAACCTAGCTGCGTAGCTAACTTAGATGCGGCGGCGGGCGTTGTACGCTTTTGACGACACCCCGGCCGCCATCAGAGTCGGCAAGAAACATATATTTCCCCAAAGTTACGTACGTGACATGCACATATCGACACGCACGTACGGGCAATCGATCAAATGTTTGGAAGCCAAAGCTGTACTCACCGTAGTGCGTCTGCTATCCTGCTCAAAACACAACACAACCTCCTGGTGTTGGTGTTGCTGTAGTCCGCCG
Organism: Entelurus aequoreus; assembly: GCF_033978785.1. Lineage (NCBI taxonomy): Eukaryota > Metazoa > Chordata > Actinopteri > Syngnathiformes > Syngnathidae > Entelurus > Entelurus aequoreus. The sequence continues at coordinate 2,610,931 of NC_084733.1, read as the reverse complement.
CTCCACCGATCGCACCTACAACTTTCTTATTTGCAGCCTCCATTGTCCATTAAACAAATTGCTCAATCGCTTTATTAACAAGCGGTAACTGGTTGTAGTTCAAAAAGTAACGCACACACATACACGAGCTGCTGGTAGCCAAAACTCACGCTCACACACACTCAAGTTCTCCGCCAACTTACTCGCGCATGCGCGTTCCCCAAAGCCTTAAAGACACAGTACACTAATGCAAATATCACAGATATTACAGTATTGTACTTAGCCGCTAAGACACCGATCCATCCCACCTACAACTTTCTTCTTTGCAGTCTCCATTGTTCATTAAACAAATTGCAAAAGATTCAGAATACTGTGGAATTTTGTCGAAGAAAACAAGAGGCTTTTCTATCGGGTCCAACCACTTCCGTTGCTTTTGTGACGTCACGCGCATAAATCATATCCAAAGGAGTTTTTCAAGCGGAAGTGTGGCGGGAATTTTAAAATGTCACTTTATAAGTTAACCCGGCCGTATTGGCATGTGTTGCAATGTTAAGATTTCATCATTGATATATAAACTATCAGACTGCGTGGTCGCTAGTAGTGGCTTTCAGTAGGCCTTTAAGTGAGTATTGATGAGGCATATTGTGTCAAATAGTAAGTAGCAACCACGGTGAGATCACAAACTTCTAGTAGACGTGCTTTTGTTTTCACTCAAATACTGACTCATCAATAATTTGCATGCACTTTAGTCCTTTTATTCCCATTGTCATATTTTTATGATCGCGAGAAGCCGGAATGGAGATCAAAATTCTGTTAATTGTCCTGAAGCCCTACTAGAAGATTTTTTTTTTTCAAGCTGCTGTTTTTTTGGGGTTCAGAGGAAAAACAAAGAATAAAATGTATTTTCCACCCAGGAGTGAAGACACAGGTTTTGCAGAATCTTCTCAACTCTTCACCGTCGACGAAGAAACTTTGGTGAGTAAAAAAATCCCTCTGACTTTAGACCAGGGGTCACCAACGCGGTGCCCGCGGGCACCAGGTAGCCCGTAAGGACCAGATGAGTAGCCCGCTGGCCTGTTCTAAAAGTAGCTCAAATAGCAGCACTTACCAGTGAGCTGCCTCTATTTTTTAAATTGTATTTATTTACTAGCAAGCTGGTCTCGCTTTGCCCGACATTTTTAATTCTAAGAGAGACAAAACTCAAATAGAATTTGAAAATCCAAGAAAATATTTTAAAGACTTGGTCTTCACTTGTTTAAATGAATTTATTAATTTTATTACTTTGCTTATTATAACTTTCAGAAAGACAATTTTAGAGAAAAAATACAACCTTAAAAATGATTTTTAAACACATATACCTTTTTACCTTTTAAATTCCTTCCTCTTCTTTCCTTACAATTTAAATCAATGTTCAAGTAAATTATTTTTTTTTTATTGTAAAGAATAAAAAATCAATTTTAATTTAATTTTTCATTTTAGCTTCTGTTTTTTCGGCAAAGAATATTTGTGAAATATTTCTTCAAACTTATTATGATTAAAATTCAAAAAAATTATTCTGGCAAATCCAGAAAATCTGTAGAATCAAATTTAAATCTTATTTCAAAGTCTTTTGAATTTCTTTTAAAATTTTTGCTCTGGAAAATCTAGAAGAAATAATGATTTGTCTTTGTTAGAAATATAGCTTGGTCCAATTTGTTATATATTCTAACAAAGTGTAGATTGGATTTTAACCTATTTAAAACATATCATCAAAATTCTAAAATTAATCTTAATCAGGAAAAATTACTAATGATGTTCCATAAATTATTTTTTTAATTTTTTCAAAAAGATTGGAATTAGCTAGTTTTTCTCTTCTTTTTTTCGGTTGAATTTTGAATTTTAAAGAGTCGAAATTGAAGATAAACTATGTTTCAAAATTTAATTGTCATTTTTTTCGTGTTTTCTCCTCTTTTAAACCGTTCAATTAAGTGTAAATGTCATTAATTATGAATAATAACATAGAGTTAAAGGTAAATTGAGCAAATTGGCTATTTATGGCAATTTATTTAAGTGTGTATCAAACTGGTAGCCCTTCGCATTAATCACTACCCAAGAAGTAGCTCTTGCGTTCAAAAAGGTTGCTGACCCCTGGTATAGACCCTGGTCTGTGTTGTGAGCCCTCAAATACTCCTAATGTCTCCAGTCCACGGTCCCAGAGGCCGGTTATGGCCTACCCGAGGCCGGTTCTGGCATAACGGAGGCCGGTCCTGGCCTAACGGAGGTCGGTCCTGGCCTACCGGAGGCCGGTTCTGGCCTACCGGAGGCGGAGGAGACGGGCGATGCCACGATGGCCGTAGAGTCGGAGATGAGAGAGAGCGGCTCTTTGGAGCTGGAGGCGGCGCCGGCCGAAGCGGAACGTGTGGCCACTTTGCCTTTGGAGACGCAGGCGGTGCTGATGGAGGGAATGTTGGGGCGCAAGCAGGACGTGGAGGACTCTGGCAGGAAGTCCTCTAATAGGTACCTTTTTTTTTCTCAAAATAATTGATTGTGATGTGATTTAAGAGATTTGATTTTAATTTGTTTTGTTTGCCTCACTTCATCTGACACACCCGCTTAGGAGGTGCAGCAGCTTGAAAAAATAAATAGGAATTCAGCTACTCTCCTCTGAACTTTGGGCCTTTTTCACAAAATATTAATTATGTTGCAAACAACACTTTTTACAATCATCATTTTGAGAAAATAGCTCATAATCTTACAAGACTAAAAGTAGAACATTTGACTTTTTTCTCTTTAAGATTAAGAGCAATTTTATACGTGTTTAATTACATAAAAGTCTTACATTTATGATATTGTGCTATTACTTAGCGTTTTTCCCCCCCAAAAAAGCCATAATCTTACAAAAATGAAGTCATCTTCATACCAAAAGTGGCTATATATCATAATCTTTAAAAGATCAATAAGGAATATAAGAAATATCACATTTCGCAAAAGTTTTTTTTTTAAAAATATATTTGTGTCTTTATAGATATATATATATTTTTTTACAAATGTAAGTATATTCTAGTCTTATTAAAGTAAATATATATATATATATTTTTTTTTTGGATACATTTCAGTATATTCTACTCCTTATTAAAGTAAATAATTATCAGGGAAAGTTTAGTTTAGTACTTGTAAAAAAATATATACAAGTGCAGCTGATATCTGATTAGTACTTGTATTTATTATTAAAAAAATTTATCAGAATAGTCATTTTAAATACAAAAGAAAACATTTAGTTTTGTTTAAACTTTGTGCAGCTGATATCAGCTCGTGAAATGCAGCAAAAATAAAGATTAGAGTAATAATAATACAGCTACTCTCCTTCGAATGTTTGGCCATTTTCACAAAATATTAAATACGTTGCAAACAATATATTTTATGAACCTAATTTTGAGCAAATAGCTCGTAATCTTACAAGAATAAAAGTAGAATTTTTAGGAGTCAAAAGGAATGTCTAAAAATATATTTTCAAAACAAAAAAGTTATATAAACTATTATGCAATTGTATATACTGTATGTATATATATATATATGTATATACTTTTTTTACACAAAAATTGCTCAAAAATTATTATATTGTACTATAAATTACTTAAACGCAATCAAAATTGAAATTATTTTCATACCAAGAGTTGCAATATATCAGAAATTTTAAAAGATGAGTAAGGAATGTAATGTCAAGAGAAAAATATGAAATAATTACAATATATATTTTTATAAATAAAAATTATATATATATAATCATTATTATTTTTTTAAATTACATTTTTTATATATTTCTTTTTTATTTATAAAAAAATATATTGTAATTATTTTTGGAATGTATTTTTTTTTTTAAATTACATTTTTTATATATATTTTTTTTATTTATAAAAAAAAAAATGTAATTATTTTAGGAATGTAATGTCAAGAGAAAAATATAAAATATTAAACAATATATATTTTTATTTGTTTATAAATAAAATAAATAAATAAATACAAAAAATATATATATATATTTATAACAAAAAAGTATTACTTATAGACTCATAAAACATTTTATACATATTTTTCTGCACAAAAAATTCTTACATTTACTTTGTTTTTCCTCGGGGAAAAAAAAAGTCAATGGTATAGGAAAGAAGTCCGCAACATAGGGAGGAATGTAATATCAAAAGAAAAATACCAAAATGAGAGGAAGTTTTTTTTTTTTGTTTAAATTATTATTATTACTATAGTTATTTTATTTTTACATTTGATACAATCTAGTCTTTTTTAAGAATTTTTTTTTTGAGCTACTATAATTAAAAAAAAAAGGTGAAATGTCAACATAATAGTAATTTGTTTTACTCAAAAAAATATTTTTCCCAAAAAGAAAATTGATGTAATTTTGCGGAAGTCTTTAAAAAAAAAGATTTACTATGAAAATAATAAATTTGACTAAAAAAGTTGCGATTTTAAGTTAATATTTGTTTCTTTACAAATGAAATTGTATGACAATAAATGTGTTCCTTGACAAGAAATAAAGCCATAATGAAGGTTTGAGTTAAGTAATACGACCAGTTCTCAAATTGAATACAAAGTCTCCCTACTAACCCACCAGTGCCTCCATGGTAATGCCCCCCCCCCCCCCCTCTACCTCAAATAACTACTCACCCCCAAATCCTCCACACCACACCTCCGCTCCAGACAGACTAACCTCCTCCAACCTGCGAGGACAAAGCTACGAACAATGCTCCGCCGCTCCCAGTCTGTGGAACGCTCTCCCTGACCACCTGAGGGCACCACAAACTGTGGATGCTTTTAAAAAAGGCTTAAAAACCCTTCTTTTTAAAAAAATCCTTTTTTTTTTAGATTTATGCATGCTAGTACTGGCTATTAGGCTGTTCTAGTTTTTATTTTTATTTTATCTTATTAATGCACTGTAGCACTTTGAGGTTGTTTGCTCAATGTAAAGTGCTTTTTTTTTTTTTTTTTACAAATAAAATCTATTATTATTAAGTAGAGTTTTGGGATGCTAAAGCTAGTTTGTATTGTTGTCAAGCTGCCACTGACAAAGTGTGTTTCAGGTCGTGGACAAACTTGTACTGCGTGCTGAAGCCCGGTCAGCTCTCGGCCTACAAGGACGCCAAAAGCTTCGGCCACGGCATCACGTTTCACGGCGAGGACCCCCTGCCGCTCGGCAACGCCAGCTGGGACCTGCTGGCAAACTACAAGAAGAAGAAAAATGTGGCCAAGCTACGGTGAGACGCACTTTGAAGTCTGCGCCGTCACCATTCCACCTCAACCTTCTCTCTCTCTCTCTCTCTCTCTCTCTCGTCTGACAGCCTGGGCGACGGCAGTGAATATTTGTTCCAGTGCAAAGACGAGGTAAGTTGGCTAAACTCCACAAAACCCAGAAAAACATGGATTTAACATCTTAGATGGTCGCAGCTGAAACCAAAATTCTAATATTGAATTTATTTTTCCTCTCTGAGCTTCTTTCTCACTTACACGCTGACACTTTCCTTTGGCGCACTGCCACCAGAAAAGCCTTCTCACTCTTGGTGCGAACAGTGAACTAGTAAGCCATGTTTAGCTGGAATGAGTCTCGTATTTCTGGACCAAAATGAAGGTCCCTCTTAACTAGATGATGTGTGAATGCTGACAGAATGTAGTATGAATGTAAGAATAGTTGGAATGGTTTGAATTTCCAGGAAAAACTAAATTTGCTTTGGAACTTGGAAAAGTGTTGGTTGGATGAGTGGAATGTGTTGATGTTGGAAAGGTTTGAAGTAGGGATGTCCGATAATGGCTTTTTGCCGATATCCGATATTGTCCAACTTTTTAATTACCGATACCGATATCAACCGATATATGCAGTCGTGGAATTAACACATTATTATGCCTAATTTGGACAACCAGGTATGGTGAAGATAAGGTACTTTTTAAAAATAATAATAAAATAAGATAACTAAATTAAAAACATTTTCTTGAATAAAAAAGAAAGTAAAACAATATAAAAACAGTTACATAGAAACTAGTAATTAATGAAAATTTGTAAAATTAAGTGTTAAAGGTTAGTACTATTAGTGGAGCAGCAGCACGCACAATCATGTGTGCTTACGGACTGTATCCCTTGCAGACTGTATTGATATATATTGATATATAATGTAGGAACCAGAGTATTGATAACAGAAAGAAATGGGGGGAGGGAGGTTTTTTGGGTTGGTGCACTAATTGTAAGTGTATCTCGTGTTTTTTATGTTGATTTAATTAAAAAAAAAAAAAAAAAAAAAGATACAGATAATTAAAAAAAACGATACCGATAATTTCCGATATTACATTTTAACGCATTTATCGGCCGATAATATCGGCAGGCCGATATTATCGGACATCCCTAGTTTGAAGTGGATGAAAAATGTGCAAATTGTTGAACTTTGAAAAATGTCCCATTCATTTCAATGGGATTTTCGGGAAAAGCGGGATTTTTTTTAGAAAATGCTAAAAGACGTGAATGTTCTGAATGGTTGGTGTTGGAATTTTGGTTAGAATTTCCAGGGAAACTGGACTTTGGTTTGGAACTTGGGAAAGTGATGAGTGGAATGTGTTGATGTTGGAATGGCTTGAATAGGTTGAAAAATGTCCCCTTCATTTCAATGGGAACTTCCTGGAAATGTGGGAATTTTGGGAAAAGCGAGATTTAAAAAAAAAAAAATAATTAGTAGCATGAATGTCCTGAATGAGCTGAATTGGTTGGTGTTGGAATTATTTAAATCGACAGTTTTTAAATTGAGAAATTCCTGGAATTTTTATAGTTCCTTAACCAACTTGGTTTTTTTCCTAAATATGAGGAGTGTGTTGACGGTAGAATGGTTGAAATGGGTTGAAAAATGTGAAAGGAGTAGTCAAACTTAAGGGTGGAAATAGGTTACCAAAAAAAACGGGAATTCCTGGAAATTTGTTGAATGTGGAAAAATGATAGTGAATGTCCAGGATGGGTGGAATGGTTTGAAAGGGTAGAAGAATGTGGGAATTGTGGAAGTTTGAAAAATGGCCAAATCATTTTAAATGGGGAAAATGCAACAAAAAAAAAAGGGGGGGGGGGGGGGGGGGAATTATGGGAAATCTGGGATTTTTTTTTTTAGAATTGTTGAAGTAGAGCACACAATTCCTGAACAGGCTGAATATTTTGAAGTTGGAACAGTTTGAATCAGATGAAAAATGTGGGAATTGTGGAACTTTGATTGATTTAAATGGGAATTTCGGGAAAAGTGGGAATTTTTTAGAAAATGGTAAAACACGTAAATGGTCTGAATGAGTTGAAATGGTTGGTGTTGAAATTTTTACAAATTGGTGGAGAAATGTTGAAGTAGTAACATGTTGAATTGAGAAATGGTATTACAGAATTCCTGGAATTTCGGGAAAAACCGGGAGTTTTCACAGTTCAAAAACCAACTTTGTTTTTTTGTCCTGATTAAGAGGAATGTTTTGACGGTGGAACGGTTGAAATGCGTTGAAAAATGTGAAAGGAGTAGTCGAACTTAAGGGTGGAAATAGGTTACCAAAAATGGGAATTCCTGGGAATGTGTTAAATGTGGAAAAATGATAGTTTGAATGTCCAGGATGAGTTGAAGGTGGAATGGTTTGAATGGGTAGAAGAATGTGGGAATTGTGGAAGTTTGAAAAATGGCCAATTCATTTAAAAATGGGGAAAATGCAAAAATAAAAAAAGGAATTATGGGAAATCTGGGATTTTTTTTTAGAAATTGTTGAAGTAGAGCACACAATTCCTGAACAGGCTGAATATTTTGAAGTAGGAACTGTTTGAATCAGATGAAAAATGTGGGAATTGTGGGAATTTGGTGAAAAGTGGGAATTTTTTAGAAAATGGTAAAACACGTAAATGGTCTGAATGAGTTGAAATGGTTGGTGTTGAAATTTTACAAATTGGTGGAGAAATGTTGCAGTAGTAACATGTTGAATTGAGAAATGGTATTACAGAATTCCTGGAATTTCGGGAAAAACCGGGAGTTTTCCCAGTTCAAAAACCAACTTAGTTTTTTTGTCCTGATTAAGAGGAATGTTTTGATGGTGGAACGGTTGAAATGCGTTGAAAAATGTGAAAGGAGTAGTCGAACTTAAGAGTGGAAATAGGTTATGTTGCGTTTGACCAGCGTTCCTCCAATGGGGAATTCAAATTGCTAGTCTCTCCCAGATTCTTTTTATGGCAATAAGCTGATATTTATATTCAATCACCAGGCAGTAGTTGGTATTTTGTGGTTTATTCTCCAAGCTTAGAGGACAAACGTGAGACCAAGCGTTCCCTCGCCCAGTCTAGATCGGTCTCCCCTCAAACCCCCGGAAGTGCCGTGATCTTCTCCTCCCTCCTCCCCATCTGCAGTCCCCCAGCCTAGCACACGCGCTGAGCCCTTATCTCAGGAATGTTATGGCAGTCTCAACAGAGAGAACACTCAAGGACACTCGAATGCAAGCACTTTGTACCAGACGAGACATTAACTGATGAAAATATGACTATAGGAGTTTAGAAAGAAGTAACACTTAAATATGGATATGATTCTGATCTGCTTCCAACAGTTACCAAAAAACGGGAATTCCTGGAAATGTGTTAAATGTGGAAAAATGATAGTTTCAATGTCCAGGATGAGTTGAATGTGTTGAAGGTTGAATGGGTAGAAGAATGTGGGAATTGTGGAAGTTTGAAAAATGGCCAATTCATTTTAAATGGAGAAAATGCAAAAAATAAATAAATAGGGAACTATGGGAAATCTGGGAATTTTTGTTTTAGAATTATTGAAGTGGAGCACACAATTCCTGAACAGGCTGAATATTTTGAAGTTGGAACGGTTAGAATCAGATGGAAAAATGTGGGAATTGTTGAACTTTGAAAAATGTCCCATTCATTTCAGTGGGAATTTTTTTGAAAATGGTAAACATTTGAATGGTCTGAATGAGTTGAAATGGTTGGTGGAGAAATGTTGAAGTAGTAACATGTTGAATTGAGAAATGGTACTACAGAATTCCTGGAATTTCGAGAAAACCGGGAATTTTCCCAGTTGAAAAAACAACTTTCTGTTTTTTGTCCTGATTAAGAGGAATGATTTGACGGTTGAAATGCTTTGAAAAATGTGGAAAGAGTAGTTGCCAGAAAAAAGGGTCGAAAAAAAATGGAAATTCCTGGAATTTTTTACAACTTGGAAAAATGTCAGTTTGAATGTGTTGAAGCGTGGAATGGTTTGAATAGGTTGAAAAATGTGGAAATGGTGAATGTTTGAAAAATGTCCCAGAACTTGGAATTCTGGTAATTTGTCAAGGGAAATTTTTGCCTGCGATTCCCAAATAGGCTGAACACTTTGAATGGGATGAAACATGTGGAAGGTAGAGTGCGCCAAAATTGGAGAAGAAGAAGTAGAAGAATAACTAGATGAATAGCATATGTGATGAACTTGTGGGAGTGCTGTACTGTACTTAGTATGTTGAATACTGTACTCTACTGTATGTTGAATACTGTACTCTACTGTACTCTACTGTACTCTACTGTACTGAAGACAAATGGTTGTGTTTCAGGAGGAGCTGCAGCGTTGGAGCCGAGCGATGGCGAGGGCCCTGCAGCCCGTGGCGGAGGAGGCGGCAGCAAGGTTGTCCTCAGAGACCCCCAAAGCCCTCAGTCTGCCCCCGCTCACCTCCTCCCCCGCCAAGAAAGACAAAAAGTTCAGTCGCTTTGCCAAGAAGAAATAAAAGATATCTTCAGGGGCTCGCTGACACGCCTATTTGTGTACAATCTATTGGAGCACGCTCTATGCAGCCATTTCTAATCTACAAAACATCTTCTTATATTTGCCTTTTTTCTTGAACTATTTAAAGCTTCTTTCACACTCAACCAAAGATTGTTGGCGTTACTTTTTTTTGTTTTTCCTTTTAACTTTGCAATATGTGACCAACTTTCCACACACACGCTCGTCAACTGTAATCATAGCAACACACTTTTATATTATATTATATTTGTGTTAGGGCCACACTGACAAGGACTAAACAAATATTGTTACAACAGGAGCACAGAAGTGCGGCTCAATTTAGCATTTCTTCAGGGCCATAATATGCAATGTAATGACACACTTATTGTAGAATTAGTTTTTTGGAGAGGGGGCAAAAAAAGTAAAACATTTCAAGAAAAAATTATTAGTAATTATTAGTAGTTTTAGTTCAACCCACCAAAATCATTCAAACATTGAGAAAAAAAGTCAAAATTTATTTTCGTTTGAAAATATTTAATAAATTGTAATTTTTAAATGCAAAACTTTAACTTTAAAATGTTTCAATCTAAGAAAAAAACGTTTTATAAATATTAAAAAACATTAAAAATTAAACAAGTCGTGAATTTTTACGTTGACTTTTTCTTTTTAAATCTGCAAAAAATCTAGTAAATTTAGCAGAGCAAAGTAGCATTTTTTTATTGAATTTTTTTTTGCGAGGGGAAAGAAAAAGTAGAATATTTCAAGAAAAAATAATTAGTAATTTAAGTTTTAGTCCCCTCCAAAATCGTTCAAACATTTAAAAAAAGTATGATTTTTTTTTTGTTGTAAAATGTTTGAAAATACCTAAAAATGTAAATTTTGAAATGTAAAACTTTTTAAAATATTAAATTGGTGTATTAACAATTTAACAAGTCGTCAATTTTTATGTTTACCTTTTCTTTTTAAATCTGAAAAAATCAAGTCAATTTAGCAGAGAAAAGTAGCATTTCTTCAAGGCAATAAATTGAGTCCGAATTTTTTTTTGCGAGGGGAAAGAAAAAGTAAAATATTTCAAGAAAAAATAATTCGTAATTTAAGTTTTAGTCCCCTCCAAAATCGTTCAAACATTTAAAAAAAGTATGATTTTTTTTTTGTTGTAAAATGTTTGAAAATCCCTAAAAATGTAAATTTTGAAATGTAAAACTTTTTAAAATATTAAAATGGTGTATTAACAATTTAACAAGTCGTCAATTTTTATGTTTACCTTTTCTTTTTAAATCTGAAAAAATCAAGTAAATTTAGCAGAGAAAAGTAGCATTTCTTCAAGGCAATAAATTGAGTCCGAATTTTTTTTTGCGAGGGGAAAGAAAAAGTAAAATATTTCAAGAAAAAATCATTTGTAATTTAAGTTTTAGTCCCCTCCAAAATCGTTCAAACATTTAAAAAAAGTATGATTTTTTTTTGTTGTAAAATGTTTGAAAATACCTAACAATTTAGATTTTTAAATGTAAAACTTTTTAAAATATTAAAATGGTGTATTAACAATTTAACAAGTCGTCAATTTTTATGTTTACCTTTTCTTTTTAAATCTAAAAAATCAAGTAAATTTAGCAGAGAAAAGTAGCATTTCTTCAGGGCGATAATATGCAATAAAATGACACATTTTTATTGTAGAATTATTGTTTTGGAGAGGGGGAAAAAAATTGTCAAATATTTCAAGAAAAAATTATTAGTAATTTAAGTTTTAGTCCACCACCCAAAAAAATCATTCAAACATTGAAAAAAAGTCCAAATTAATTTTTGTTGTAAAATGTTTGAAAATATTTAATTAAAAATTGTCATTTTTAAATGTAAAAATTAAACTTTAAAATGTTTTAATCTAAAAAAGAAAATGTTAAAAAATATTAAAATGTATTCAAAATCAAACAAGTTGTGAATTTTTACGTTTACTTTTTCTCTTTAAATATGAAAAAAATCAAGTAAATTTAGCAGAGCCTAGTAGCATTTCTTCAGGGTCAGAATTTTTATAGATTTTTTTTTTGCGAGGGGAAAGAAAAAGTAAAATATTTCAAGAAAAAATAATTTGTAATTTAAGTTTTAGTTCTCCCCAAAATCGTTCAAACATTTTAAAAAAAAGTCCGAATTTTTTTTGTTGTAAAATGTTTTGAAAATACCTAAAAATGAAAATTTTGAAATGTAAAACTTTTTAAAATATTAAAATGGTGTATTAAAATGTAACAAGTCGTGAATTTTTGTTGAACTTTTCTTTTTAAATCTGAAAAAAATCAAGTAAATTTAGCAGAGAAAAGTAGCATTTCTTCAGGGCGATAATATGCAATGTAATGACACATTTTTATTGTAGAATTATTTTTTTTTGAGAGGGGTAAAAAGAAAAAGAAAGTCAAATATTTCACGAAAAAATTATTAGTAATTAAGTTTTAGTTCCCCCGCCCAAAATCATTCAAACATTGAGAAAAAAAGTCTAAATTTATTTTTGTTGTAAAATGTTTGAAAATATTTCACTAAAAATTGTCATTTTTAAATGTAAAACTTTTAACTTTAAAATGTTTTAATCTAAGAAAAAAACTTAAAAATGTAACAAGTCGTGAATTTTTACGTTTACTTTTTCTTCTTAAATCTGAAAAAAAAAAAACAAGTAAATTTAGCAGAGAAAAGTACAATTTCTTCAGGGCAATAAAATGCAATATAATGACAAAATGAGTCCGAATTTTTATAGAATTTTTTTTTGTGAGGGGAAAGAAAAAGAAAAATTTCAAGAATAAATAATTTGTAATTTAAGTTTTAGTCCCCTCCAAAATCGTTCAAACCGATGGCGGTTTTTTTTTGTTGTAAAATATTTGAAAATACTTAATGTAAAATTTTACATTTAAAATGTTTTAATCTATAAGAAAAAATCTTTTTAAAATTTCAAAATGGTGTATTAAAAATGCAACAAGTTGTGAATTTTTATGTTTACTTTTTCTTTTTAAATCTGAAACAAATCAAGTAGATGTAGCAGCGAAAAGTAGCATTTATTCAGGGCAATAATATGTAATGACAAAGTAAGTCGGAATTTTTATCATATAAATTTTTTTTGCGAGGGGGAAAAAAGTAAAATATCTCAAGAAAAAATCATTTGTAATTTAAGTTTTAGTCCCCCCAAAAATCGTCAAACATTAAGAAAAAGTCAAAATTTAGTAAAAAGTTTGACAATTTTTAACTAAAAATTGTACTTTTTAAATGTAAGACTTTAAATTTAAAATGATTTAATCTATGAGAAAAAAACGTTTAAAAAATTAAAATGATGAAAACAAGTCGTGAATTTTTACGCTTACTTTTTCTTTTAAAATCTAAAAAAAAATCAAGTAAATTTAGCAGAGAAAGGTAAAATTTCTTCATATGCAATAATATGCAATGTAATGACATCGAGAAAAAATAATTTGTAATTAAGTTTTAGCGCCCTCCCCAATCGTTCAAACATTGAAAAAAAAAGTCAGAATTTATTTTAGTTGTAAATGGTTTGAAAATATTTAACTAAAAATTGTTATTTTTAAATGTAAAACTTTAAATTTAAAAATGTTTTAATCTACAAGAAAAAAAAACGTTTAAAAAAATGTAAATTATGTATTAAAAATTAAACAAGCCATGAATTTTTATGTTTACTTTTTACATCTGAAAAAAACAAGACGGAATTTCCACTTAGTCAATAATCAATGTCAAGTAATTTTATTTTCAACAAAGTTGCAATAGTACAAGACAACTATTTCACGAGAAGTTTGAATATTACGATACATTGTTCTTTGTGATGACAAGATATTTGTTCATGAGATTTATAATTCTAAGAACGTTAAGAGAAAAAAGTTCACAGTAAGAGTGATTATTAAATTGTCTTTTTACAGAAATTAGGTCTGAAAATGTCATAATTTGAAAGAAGTCATTTGAATATGCAGTAATAACATATTTAGGCCACATTGAAAAGAAAACACATATTATAAAAGTTATGTTACTTAAGATTTGCGGACCGGGAGCCAATTTCAATTTTGCACGGAAAATAGGGGGAAAATTTGCAATTTCAGGACAAAACAATTCGAACAATTGAGAGAAAAAAAACAATTTTGCGATGAAAGAATAGGTAAAATATTTCTAGAACAAGAAGTTACAATTTGGTAAGTTTTACATCAAAGAAAAAAAAATCTAAGTTATTTTTTTAGTTAAAAACGTTTAACGAAAAATGTTATTATTTTTACGAATGTTTGAATATAATAGAAAAAACTTTAAAAAAAGAAAATTATATATAAAAAAAATTAACCTATTTTTCAAATCAGAATTTTTTTTAAAAATAAGACAAAAATTCCACTCAAGTCACTTTTAGAAGAATCAATCTACATCAAAGTTGCAGTAGTACAAGACAACGTAATATTACGATACACTTTTTTCCCATAATAACAAGATTTTTTTTCATGAGATTTAAAATTCCAAGAATGTTACGAGAAATAAGTTCATGTTAATTAAGAGCGGTTTTAAATTGTCTCACGAGAATTCATTTAGGACTTTTAGAGAAAGAATATCCGAAAATGTAATCCTTTTTAAAGAGTTTCTAAAAAAGTCACAAGATAACGAAGTGATAAGAGATTAATTTGAAAGAAAAAAAAAAGTCGGAATTTGACAAAGCAGGTGAAGGGAAATATTTCTGGTCATTTTATTTATTGTAATGAGAGAAAAGTCAAGGAAGTTTGTTCATGAGATTTAAAATTCTAAGAATGTTACGAGAAAAAAGTTCACAGTGAGAGTGATTATTAAGTTGTCTTTTTACAGAAATTAGGTCTGAAAATGTCATAATTTGAAAGAAGTCATTTGAATATGCAGTAATAGCACGGTGGTACTTACTTGAGTTTTAGGCCACATTGAAAAGAAAACACATATTATAAAAGTTATGTTACTTAAGATTTGCAGACCGGGAGCCAATTTAAATTTTGCACGGAAAATGGGGGGAAAATTTGCAATGTCAGGACAAAACAATTCGCAAAATTGAGAGAAAAAAAACAATTTTGCGAGGAAAGAATAGGTAAAATATTTCTAGAACAAGAAGTTACAATTTGGTAAGTTTTACATCAAAGAAAAAAAAAATCAAACAGTTATTTTTTTAGTTAAAAATGTTAACGAAAAATGTTATTATTTTTACGAATGTTTGAATATAATAGAAAAAACTTTAAAAAATATTAAATTATATATAAAAAAAATTAACCTATTTTTCAAATCAGAAAAAAACTTTAAAATAAGACAGTAATTCCACTCAAGTCACTTTTAGAAGAATCAATCTAATCAAAGTTGCAGTAGTACAAGACAACGTAATATAACGATACACTTTTTTTCCATAATCACAAGATTTTTTTTCATGAGATTTAAAATTCCAAGAATGTTACGAGAAATAATAATTAAGAGCGGTTTTAAATTGTCTCACATTTAGGACTTTTAGAGAAAGAATATCCGAAAATGTAATCCTTTTTAAAGAGTTTCTAAAAAAGTCACAAGATAACGAAGTGATAAGAGATTAATTTGGAAAAAAAGAAAGTCAGAATTTGACAAAGCAGGTGAAGGGAAATATTTCTGGTCATTTTATTTATTGTAATGAGAGAAAAGTCCAGGAAGTTTGTTCATGAGATTTAAAATTCTAAGAATGTTACGAGAAAAAAGTTCACAGTAAGAGTGTTTATTAAGTTGTCTTTTTACAGACATTAGGTCTGAAAATGTCATAATTTGAAATAAGTATTATAGTAGTGCTTATTGACCAAGCACCTTTTTTCGGAGAAAATGGTCAATATTACGTTATTTTTCCCAGAATAATATAGTGTTAATGTTGAGGGTTGCTTGGTGGCTCAGTGTTGAATTCAGATGAGGAGGAGGACCATGAGCCTGAGAGACACCCTTGAGGGATTACGTCACAAGTAAAACCTTGATGGAACTAGAAGGTCCTGATTAGGAAGTCTAGTCTTCCCTACTGAGACTTGTAGAAGTGAAACAAAGTCAGACTTGTGTCACTTTGTCCTTTTCAGCGTGGCCCTCGCAGTCCAAATGAACAAATGCAGTATTTTAGCATGAAATGATTTTATGACTGATTCAACTTACGGTGCTATTGTTTGATGTTGTGTCCTCTCACAATTAAGAAACAAAAACAAATCTGAAAAGGAAATGTGATGCTTTGAGGGACACATTTTGTTTTTATTGTTTGCTAACCACAAATGGAGCTTTCATTTGCGCCACATTTCTACTTGGTACCAATATTTTGTACTCTTTGCCGTGTGAACACAGGACAACATATCTTATGTTTGTTGATGATTAAACAATAAGCAACCATCGCTCTGATAGCTTTATTGACCACAACCCTTTAGACAAAAGGAAACAAAATACAAAAGGAAAATGTTGTTTTGTTTAAACTTTGTGCAGCTTGTGAACTTATTTACACGAATGCTAGCACGCTAGCTGCCGACTATATTTACATGACATTGCAGCACAACGTGGGGGGGCTTCAACTTCAATGAAATATATTTAGAAGTCAACAAATAAAAAGAGAATGTTTATTCACAGCTGAATTAAATAGTAAATTATACACAATAATAATAATAATTACACACTGACCAACGGGAGCAGGACACATTTCACGGCCTTAATTAGGATTTGACGTTCGACATGCGGACGTGGAGTTGTTCATTTTTGGTATCGAGGGGCGAAAGGCAGTGTGACCTTTGACCTTTGCGCTTAGACGCTGCGTGTCCAAATGTAAGGACGTCCTAATTCATAAACACACGTAGGCACTTTGTCATTGTATGAAGGAGAAGGCGGGTGAATACCTTTGACTTGTCCAGTAACTTGTTCTCTATTCTTCCAGTAGCGTGCGCATGTGTGTGTGTGTGTGTGTGTGTGTGTGTGTGTGTGTGTGTGTGTGTGTGTGTGTGTGTGTGTGTGTGTGCACCAGCTGTTCTTTAGTTGAGGAGCTTGGTGGCTCTCGTGTTGGCTTCATCGATGCGCAGCTTGTTCATGTCCGCCTGGAAACAAGTAAACAAACCGTACAGTCATTACTCCATTTTTTGTTTACAGTTCCATCAGTGAATTGTGAAATACTTCAATAATTAAAGCTGCAAGCAGCGTTGGTCGGGCCCGCATATTTGGCAGGTGCTAGTCGCAATTTCCGCCAGTCCCGATGTGTGTAAAAAGTTTGGTGAGTTTTGAAGTATTTTAAGGGGGTAAAATTACAGCTCAAAGAGGCAAAAATGAGTGTTTTTATGAAACTTTTGTTTTGAAGGGGTGATTGCCAACTTCCTGTTGATTTTTGCTGAAGGATGTCAAATTATGAAATCTAGCTCCAAGTAAGACCTACATAGAGGTTTTTGTTTCATGTCTCTAAGACGTTCCTACCGGAAGTTACAAGCAGTTTTGTCTGTGTTTTCCTCTGAGGAGCAGTTTTGTCTCGGTTTTATTCAAAAATTGCGCTAGAGCGCAATTTAGAGTTTTGGTTGTTTTTTTTTTTATTAGAGCGCAATTTCCACCAGTCCTGATGTGTGTGAAAAGTTTGGTGAGTTTTGAAGTATTTTAAAGGGGTCAAATTACAGCTCAAAGAGGCAAAAATGAGTGTTTTTAGTAAATTTTTGTCTTGAAGGGGAAATTGCCAACTTCCTGTTGGTTTTTTCCCCGAGGATGTCAAATTATGAAATGTAGGTCTAAGTCAGACCTACATAGAGGTTTTTGTTTCATGTCTCTACGACCTTCCTAGTGGGAGTTACAGGCAGTTTGTTTTTTCCTAGGGGGCGCTAGAGCGCAATTTTGAGTTTTGGGGTTTGGTTTTTTATTAGATGGCAATTTTTGCAGGTCCTGATGTGTGTGTCAAATTTGGTGAGTTTTGAAGCATGTTAAGTGGGTCATATTAGAGTTTTTTGTGGCGGCGGAATAATAATAATAATAATAATAATAATAAACCTTACAATAACAATAGGTCCTTTCGTCCCAATGCAAAAGGACCCTCGTTGGGATTCCTTTTACATGGGCCTTGCGGGCCCTAATTACATTCGTCCTGAACAATGCAACGGAAGGAATCACCCACAAAAATCGACTATTTTTCCTGCTTAAATTTGAAATACTACAAGTCATTTTTGAGGCAAATTTTTTTTTTTTTTTTTTTTTTTAGGAAGAAAAAGTACTACTAGAAACAATGTTGCAATTAAAAAAAAGGTCATAATCTTAAATTGAACAAAAAGATACAATAAATCCTATTTTGTGGAGCAAAAAACGTATACAGTAAACTAGGGGTGTAACGGTACACAAAAATGTGGGTTCGATACGTACCTCGGTTTAGAGGTCACGGTTCGGTTCATTTTCGGTACAGTGATGCCTGGTTCACACCAACGGCGCTTGCCGCGCTTTAAAGCGGCGAGCAAAGCGCCGTCATTTTTGTCAATTTTTCCACGAATATCCCGATCTCCGAAGTAATGTTATGCTTTGATACACTCTGATACGAATTAGTTGCCGCTTTGTTACCGTTCCTCACGATTTGATCCCGCTTTGATACGCTTTAAATCACGCTTTGATACGTTTTATTACGCTTTATTAAACTTTATTATGCTTTGACGCGATCATGACGCTTTAAATCAGGCTCTGACACGATTATCAAGCTCTGTTGTGCATTGTTACAACAAAAATGAGAAAAAAATGTGAAAAACTCAGTATATTGTTTTCCACACATTTTTTATATTCATTTATTTTTTCAATTTCTCTTTTTTTTCCGTTATATTATGTTTATTATTTATTATGTTTTATATCTTCATTTCTTTGTCATCCTAATAAATATCTATCTTTCATTTCTTATGCTAGTTGACAACAATAAAAGGCATTTCTTTTATTTTTTATATTAATTTATTTTTTCAATTTCTCTTTTTTTCTTCGTTATATTATGTTTTATATCTTAATTTCTTTTATTTCTTTGTCATCTTAATAAATATCTATCTTTCATTTGTTATGCTAGTTGACAAGAATAAAAGGCATTTCTTTTTTTATATTCATTTATTTTTTCAATTTCTCTTTTTTTCCCGTTATATTATGTTTATTATTTATTATGTTTTATATCTTCATTTCTTTGTCATCTTAATAAATATCTATCTTTCATTTCTTATGCTAGTTGACAACAATAAAAGGCATTTCTTTTATTTTTTATATTCATTTATTTTTTCAATTTGTCTTTTTTTCTTCGTTATATTATGTTTTATATCTTAATTTCTTTTATTTCTTTGTCATCTTAATAAATATCTATCTTTCATTTCTTATGCTAGTTGACAACAATAAAAGGCATTTCTTTTATTTTTTATATTAATTTATTTTTTCAATTTCTCTTTTTTTCTTCGTTATATTATGTTTTATATCTTAATTTCTTTTATTTCTTTGTCATCTTAATAAATATCTATCTTTCATTTGTTATGCTAGTTGACAAGAATAAAAGGCATTTCTTTTTTTATATTCATTTATTTTTTCAATTTCTCTTTTTTTCCCGTTATATTATGTTTATTATTTATTATGTTTTATATCTTCATTTCTTTGTCATCTTAATAAATATCTATCTTTCATTTCTTATGCTAGTTGACAACAATAAAAGGCATTTCTTTTATTTTTTATATTCATTTATTTTTTCAATTTGTCTTTTTTTCTTCGTTATATTATGTTTTATATCTTAATTTCTTTTTCATCTTAATAAATATCTATCTTTCATTTCTTATGCTAGTTGACAAGAATAAAAGGCATTTCTTTTATTTTTTATATTCATTTATTTTTTCAATTTCTCTTTTTTTCCCGTTATATTATGTTTATTATTTATTATGTTTTATATCTTCATTTCTTTGTCATCTTAATAAATATCTATCTTTCATTTCTTATGCTAGTTGACAACAATAAAAGGCATTTCTTTTATTTTTTATATTCCTTTATTTTTTCAATTTCTCTTTTTTTTCATTATATTATGTTTTATATCTTCATTTCTTTTATTTCTTTGTCATCTTAATAAATATCTATCTTTCATTTCTTATGCTAGTTGACAATAATAAAAGGCATTTCTTTTATAAAACGTAACATATTCTCTTTATTATTAACATTTTCATACAGAAAAATGATAGACAGTAATGTCAAAGTGCAACATCAAACAGCAGAAGTACAGAAACAATGATCATCGTATAAAAAAGGCAATGATGCAAAAGAGAATGGATTTGTAATCCCGTGTTGGTTTTACATAAAGTTTCAATGTCACTAGTCAATATCACAGTCACTTCCTATTGCGCTTTGAACCAAGATCTGTTAAGCTTTCCTACGCTTTGAGTCAAGCTTTGCTGAGCTTTGTCACATTTTGATACTCTCTCGGCCCTTTATTCCATTCTTGACAGAGCGCAGAATTTTTTTAAACCGTTTAAAAAATTTTTGCGAACTTGCCGCATGTCCCGCTTCACTACAAGCTTTCCCACGATCCATTAGGACCCTCACGCTTTAATCATTAAAGCGCCGTTGGTGTGAACCTAGCATAAGAAAACAACAAAATATACATTTTTGGGTTATTTATTTACCAAATTTGCAAAATCTTCCACCAAAAAAAATGTTTCTTAGTGTAATATTTGATGTGAAGTAATGGGAACCTTGGATAGGTCAATAATTCATAAGAACATTGATTTTGATCGGTATCGTTTTTTTTATTATCTGTATCAGTTTGTTTTTTTTATTATTTTATTTTTTTTATTAAATCAACATAAAAAACACAAGATACACTTACAATTAGTGCACCAACCCAAAAAACCTCCCTCCCCCCATTTCTTTCTGTTATCAATATTCTGGTTCCTACATTATATATCAATATATATCAATACAGTCTGCAAGGGATACAGTCCGTAAGCACACATGATTGTGCGTGCTGCTGCTCCACTAATAGTACTAACCTTTAACAGTTAATTTTACTCATTTTCATTAATTACTAGTTGTTTTTATATTTTTTTACTTTCTTTTTTATTCAAGAAAATGTTTTTAATTTAGTTATCTTATTTTATTATTTTTTTTAAAAAGTACCTTATCTTCACCATACATGGTTGTCCAAATTAGGCATAATAATGTGTTAATTCCACGACTGTATACATCGGTTAATATCGGTATCGGTTGATATCGGTATCAGTAATTAAAGAGTTGGACAATATCAGAACATCGGATATCGGCAAAAAGCCATTATCGGACATCCCTAATAAATACAAATGTATTCCTATTAGTCATCCCTCGCCACACTCTAGATCACATTATCAACTTTTTTGGGGGTGGGGGGGGGCACATCTGCAGTCATTAATTTCTCTTAAGTTACATAATTTACACACAGTGTTGATACTATGCCAATAGTCCTCTTTTGTTACGTCCTTTTTGGGTGAAATGATCAATAAATGTTACACTTTTGGTGGCGTTTTTTGTGTTTAAGAAAGTTGAAAAAATGAATGATTGATATATTTCAGGGGTCGGCAACCTTTACCACTCAAAGAGCCATTTTGGCAAGTTTCACAAATTAAAGAAAATAATGGGAGCCACAAAAAAAATTAAAATGAAAAACACCGCATACAAAGCTTAAACGCTTTGTGCTATGTTAACCAGGGGTCTCCGACACACGCACCGGCACGCACTTTTATGTGGAAATTTGATGTTAGTGCGGCCCGCGAGTTTAGAATAAATGGCGCTTGATAGCGTCATACTTGCCAACCCTCTCATTTTTCCCGGGAGACTCCCGAATATCAGGGTGTGATGACACTGCTTTTGGCGCCCTCTACAGCCTGCCCAAACAGCGTACCTGCTCGAACTCATGTAGAATGCAGTTTCAGCTGGCTCACGTAAGTGACAGCAAGGCGTACTAGCTCAGCAGCCACACATCTTACACTGATGGTACCAATACCCAGAATCCCATGCAGCCCTAACTCTTCCGCTCAACCAACGCACGGAGAGGGGGGGGGGTTGATGTGTGGGGGGATTTGGTGGTAGCGGGGGTGTATAATGTAGACCGGAAGAGTTAGGGCTGCATGGGATTCTGGGTATTGGTTGTGTTGTGTTTGTTGTGTTACGGTGGGATGTTCTCCAGAAATGTGTTTTTCATTCTTTTTTGGTGTGGGTTCACAGTGTGGCGCATATTTGTAACGTAACAATGTTAAAGTTGTTTGATACGGCTACCGTCAGTGTAAGCTGTGTGGCTGATGACTAAGTATGCTTTGCTGTCTCCTATGTGTGCAAGAAAAAACAAAACATACAACATGTGGCCGGGATGGCACGCTGTTTGTAAACGCTATAGAGGACAATTACTGCAGTGCAATTAGGGCACTCCCTTTATTTAGTAATTAGTGTGTAAATAGGATTATATTTTCCCTGGGAGTTATCTATGAGAGACACTGAGATCCATAAATCTCCTGGGAAAATCGGGGGGGGGTCGGCAAGTATGTAGCTGAGCCGCAACAGAGTGGTCAAAGAGCCGCATGCGGCTCCGGAGCCGCGGGTTGCCGACCCCTGATATATTTGAATGGGGTGACGATATTATTTATTTCAATATTACGAACAAAGTGAAAAAAGTCTTAATGAATAGTCTAAAAAGAAGTGTAAAGTGGTTACCTTGTCAGTGATGCGATCAATCTGAGTGTTTTGCTTGTCGATCTCAGTGCCCATGTCCATCGCCATGGTCTTCAGGTTGCCGATGATGCCGCCGACAGCGTCCAGGTTTTCCTCCATCTCGTCCTCGCGGGCGTCGTTGGTTATCCTGCGGCGGACGTGTTGTTGTTGTTGAGTGTGCGCTCCAGACACGTGCCTTGAAAAGGCGTCGACCTCACCTCTTGATGTACGGGCCGGAGGCCGGTGGGGCGTTGACCTGACCCGCCTGACCGTTACGCACGGCCGACGGCTGCCTCGACACCACCTTGGACCCGTCCGCGTGGCTGTCGGCGTCGCCTCCTCCGGTGGCCCACGTGCGCTTGTATCGCGAGTCGTTCTCGATGGAGGTCACCCTGGATGAAGTGCGGAGCGTCAGAAGAACAATAAGACGAGCTGAACGCGCTCGCGCACGTTTTCCTACCTCGTCTTTAGGTAATCATCAAAGAATGTCGTGCTTCAACGTGAGCGCATTGAGGGAACATCACTTGCTGTCATTACAACATACACAACCTTTTCAACCCACAACTACACAAGAAACATATTGCTTTAAAAAAAAAAAGAAGCATCAAACCCAATTACAAAAATTAATTAAGATACATTTTCCCACTTCAACAGGTTTTTAACTAGTCATCCAGTCTAAAAGAAGAACTCTATTGATTTTTCTTGTGTGGTGTTCTGGTCTGTGGGACAGGTTTTCATTTTTTATTAAAAGAAAAATGATGCAATTAATTAATATTTCAAACTGAGACTCACTGACTTTGGCTCATTTTCTGTGAAGAACATATATCAGAATACATATTTAATGACCACACACCATACACCCCCCCTACACATTTCTATTACATATAAGATGTCCGGGTACACTGGACCCGGGGCTAATAGAAATTGATGTTCTGTGTACCGCACCCACCCAAACCCCCACACATCTATCTAATTTCACCTATTTGGGTTAAAAGTATTTTTTGCAAACCAGTAATTGTAGTCTGAAAATGATGTGTTGTTGTTGAGTGTCGGTGCTGTCTAGAGCTCTTCCATATCAGTAGGTGGCAGCAGATAGCTAATTGCTTTGTAGATGTCAGAAACAGCGGGAGGCAGTGTGCAGGTAAAAAAGGTATCTAATGCTGAAATCAAAAATAAACAAAAGGTGAGTGCCCCTAAGAAAATGCATTGAAGCTTAGGGAAGGCTATGCAGAACCAAACTAAAACTGAACTGGCTGCAAAGTAAACAAAAACAGAATGCTGGACGATAGCAAAAACTTACTGTGGAGCAAAGACGCCCACAATGTACATCCGAACATGACATGACAATCAACAATGTTCGCACAAAGGAGGATGAAAACAACTGAAATCTTCTTGATTGCTAAAACAAAGTAGATGTGGGAAATATCGCTCAAAGGAAAACATACTATGGAATGCCCTCCCGGTAAAAGTTAGAGATGCTACCTCAGTAGAAGCATTTAAGTCCCATCTTAAAACTCATTTGTATACTCTAGCCTTTAAATAGTCCCCCCTTTTTTAGACCAGTTGATCTGCCGTTTTCTTTTCTCCTTTGCCCCCTCGCCGGGTTATTCCGGTTCCGGTGACCATGGATGAGGTGCTGGCTGGACCGCTCGCCTGTGCATCGGTTGGGGACGTCTCTGCGCAGCTGACCTGTCTCTGCTCGGGATGGTCTCCTGCTGGCCCCACTATGGACTGGACTCTCACTGTTATGTGGATCCACTAGGAACTGTACTTAGAGGGGGGGTTACCCACATATGCGGTCCTCTCCAAGGTTTCTCATAGTCATTCACATCGACGTCCCTTGTGTGGGCTCTGTGCCGAGGATGTCGTTGTGGCTTGTGCAGCCCTTTGAGACTTTTGTGATTTAGGGCTATATAAATAAACACTGATTGATTGATTGATTGATGAAACTGCTACAGGAAAATACCAAAAAAAAGAGAAAAAGCCACCAATATAGGAGCGCAAGACAAGAAGTAAAACACTACACACAGGAAAACAGCAATAAACTCCAAATAAGTCAGGGCGTGATGTGACAGGTCATGACAGTACACCTACTTTGAGACAAGAGCTGTAGTGATGCATGCTTGGTTATGATTTAAAGTCATATCCAAATGACTTTTGACTGTCAACTGAGTTTCGTTTTTTAATGATTTCTTCTGGTGGTGTGCCTCCGCATTTTTTCAATGCAAAAAATGTGCCTTGGCTCAAAAAAGGTTGAAAAACACTGCCTTAGGGCATAAAAAGTATCAATAATTATTAATATGGACCGATATAAAACACTTATATTGTAATACAGTTTTTAGCTGTATTGCCCAGTCCTAACAAGAACCCTAATGATTTTGAAGCACACCCTGACCTCAGCAATGGGAAATGAAACTACAGCTACACAAACCTTATTGTGGCGTGGAAACAGGAGTTCTGAATAGAGATGTCCTATAATATCGGTCTGCCGATATTATCGGCCGATAAATGCGTTAAAATGTAATATCGGAAATTATCGGTATCGTTTTTTTTATTATCAGTATCGTTTTTTTTTTTTTTTGTTTTGTTTTTTTTAATTTTTTTATTAAATCCACATAAAAAACACAAGATACACTTACAATTAGTGCACCAACCCAAAAAACCTCCCTCCCCCATTTACACTCATTCACACAAAAGGGTTGTTTCTTTCTGTTATTAATATTATATATCAATATATATCAATACAGTCTGCAAGGGATACAGTCCGTAAGCACACATGATTGTGCGTGCTGCTGCTCCACTAATAATATTAACCCAGGGGTCGGCAACCCGCGGCTCTAGAGCCGCATGCGGCTCTTTAGCGCCGCCCTAGTGGCTCTCTGGAGCTTTTTCAGAAATGTATGAAAAATGGAAAAAGATGAGGGAAAAAATATATATTTTTTGTTTTAATATGGTTTCTGTAGGAGGACAAACATGACACAAATCTCCCTAATTCTTATAAAGCACATTGTTTATATTAAACATGCTTCACTGATTCAAGTATTTGGCGAGCGCCGTTTTGTCCTACTAATTTTGGCGGTCTTTGAACTCACCGTAGTTTGTTTACATGGAGAACTTTCTCCGACTTTCTAGGACGTGTTTTACGCCACTTCTTTTTCTGTCTAATTTTGTCCACCAAACTTTTAACGTTGTGCATGAATGCACAAAGGTGAGTTTTGTTGATGTTATTGACTTGTGTGGAGTGCTAATCAGACATATTTGGTCACTGCATGACTGCAAGCTAATCGATGCTAACATGCTATTTAGGCGAGCTATATCTACATATTGCATCATTATGCCTCATTTGTAGGTATATTTGAGGTAATTTAGTTTCCTTTAAGGCATCTTAATTCAATTTATATCTCATGACACACTATCTGTATGTAATATGGCTTTTAATTTTTTGCGGCTCCAGACAGATTTGTTTTTGTATTTTTGGTCCAATATGGCTCTTTCAACATTTTGGGTTGCCGACCCCTGTACTAACCTTTAACAGTTAATTTTACAAATTTTCATTAATTACTAGTTTCTATGTAACTGTTTTTATATTGTTTGACTTTCTTTTTTATTCAAGAAAATGTTTTTAATGTATTTATCTTATTTTATTTGATTCATTTTTTTTAAAAGTACCTTATCTTCACCATACCTGGTTGTCCAAATTAGGCATAATAATGTGTTAATTCCACGACTGTATATATCGGTTGATATCGGTATCGGTTGATATCGGTAATTAAAGAGTTGGACAATATCGGCATATCGGATATCGGCAAAAAGCCATTATCGGACATCCCTAGTTCTGAACATTCTCCAGTTTAAAATGACCGTTAAATTCTCCATTGAGTAGCGAGCTTAAAGGCAAACAGAAGAACGTCAACAAAAAGAATGACCAGCGTACTTGCTACACGGGCAGATGCAGAGTCCGCAGCACTTGGAGAGGTCAGACAGGTTTTTCTCGGCCAACCTCATGTCCTGGTTGATCTGCTCCATGCCGTCCTCCACGCGGCTCAGCTGCTCTGAAACACGCCACGCCACATGGCGTCACAACACAAAGCGTCTTTTCATGCGCGGCAAAACGAGAAGAAGCTGCACCTCCTTGCTGGTCCAACATCACCATGGTTTTGACGCCCGTCTCCTTGCTCTAAAAATGGCAGCAACACGATACAAGTGTCAGTCATCTACAGGCTGGGGTGGGGGTGGGGGGGATGGAAACGTATTTGTGGGGTTCACCTCCTCCGCCATCTGCAGCATCCTGCGCGTGCTTTCCAGCGACTGTGGACCAAGAAATGGAAGAAACAACATTTGGATGAATGCATAGGAAGTAGGGATGTGACTCTTTGGGCACCGAACGATTCCATCTGATTCCTGAGGTGACGACTCAATTTAGAATGATTCTCGATTCAAACACATTCTCACAATGTATTATTTGGTGGAACTTTCTCAAAACAGGTTACAGGTTTGGAAAAACTCCTTCTGAATACATTTTTTTGTGCAAGTGTGATTTTTTCAATGAGGAACATAAACAACCATGCAGGAAATGACCCTATCTATATTGATAAAAGATGCACAGTCATGCCCCGCCCACTTATTAGGCAATAAAAGGGACAAAAACAGAGTGGACGCATCGGAGGACCCGACCTGGAATGTCGTCTGTCCAGGCGAGTTACGCCCTCCTGTTTCTATTTCATGCAAGCAATCGCTAACAAGCACAATAAGTCAACAAATTTATAACATAATTATTTCTATTATCACACATTCACTTAGCAGGTGCAGCACCTTGAAAAAATAAAAGATACAGCTACTTTCCTCTGAACGTTTGGCCTTTTTCACAAAATGTTGATTATGTTGCAAACAACACTTTTTACTATCATAATTTAGAGAAAATATCTCGTAATATTACAAGAATAAAAGTGGAACTTTCAAACGTTTTTCCCTTAAGAGTTGAAAGGAATATTAACTAAGAATATATTTAATGTTTTGTTTTTTTAAAAATACAAAAATACTGACATTTATTATATTGCACTATAAATTACTTTGCGTTTTTCTGAAAAGAAAAAAAAAAAGTCATAATTTTACAAAAATTATTTAAAAGATAGATAAGGGACGTAAATGCCTAAGAAAAAATACCAAATGTCAAAGTTTTTTTCTATAATTTCTCAGTTTTCGGTATTTTCTAGTCTTTTTAAAGGAAATAATTATTCGGAAAAGTTGGTGTTTTTTTTTAAAGTACAATAACAAAAAAAAGTTGGAATCAGAATAGTCATTTTAAATACAAAGAAAAAAAAAGTTTTGTTTCAACTTTGTGCAGCTGATATCAGTTGTAAAATATAAATATACAAAATAATATAAGTATAGCTACTTCCCTCTGAACTTTGGCCCTTTTTCACAAAATATTAATTATTTTGCTAACGACGCTTTCCCCGATCACAATTTTGAGAAAATAACTCGCAATCTTACAAGACTACAAGTCGAAAAAAATATGAACAAAAAATATATAAATTCAACAACTTCTAAACTATTACCGGTATACAATTTTGTAGAAATTTTTACACAAAAAAATCTTACATTTATTACATTGTTAAATAAATTGTTATATATAAATATTTATATCATAATCTTACAAGAGTGAATTCATTTTCATACTAAAAGTCGCACTATAATCAGAATTTTTTAAAGATAAATAAGAAATGTAATATCAAGAGAAACATATACAATTTCGAGAAAAAGTAGTTTTCCCCGACAGAATTCAGTATATTCTATTCTTATTAAAAGGTAATAATTATCAGGATTTTTAAAAAGGTATTATAAGGAAAACGTAATTTAATCAAAAAGTCTTTTTTTTTTTTTACGAATATTGACTGTCATTCTGAAAAAGTCTTTGAAAAAGATTACCATGGGAAGACATTTTTCTTCAAAAATGAAATTATGACAACAAATGTGATGCCTAACAAGTAAAAAAAATCATAATCAAGAAAGGAGTATTTATATTTGAGTACAAAAGTATTTATTATGAAGGGAAAAAGTAAAATCAATTACGATTTTTTTAAGTCAGATTTTCTATTATGTCCCTAATATTGTGGCAAGAGTGTGCGCACAATTAATAGAAAAGTGAACATTTATTAGTATGACTTTTAGCAGATTAGGATTTTGGATGACAATCAAACACGCACACTAATCGTTGCACAATAATTGTGCACACACAGGAAGGCAAAAACAACCACCCTGTTTTACTTCCTTAAATACTCAGTTTGAGTTTTAGTAGCATTTTGGATTGAGTTGTTTCAATGTGAACATTTCTCCATGTAATATTCTCACTGGAAATGACAAGTGTTATGAAGACTGTGAGAAAATAAACAAACAAATACAATGTAGCTTGCCTAAGTCTTAATTTGACAGAACAACCAATGTCCAAATGTATTCAAAAAACATAATTGTCCTAATAAAATCAGATACAGAACAGAATATAAATAATATTAATAAAATATCAAAATAACGGTAAAATGTGTAGAAAAAACAATGTAACATCTTAGTCTTTTTTTTGTCAAATTCCTGTGTCATTTCTGGCCAGAAGAAAGCTATTTGGCAGCTAAAAAATACTGTATGAAATGATTGTGCTTTTACCCAAAGTGAGGCCCTCCTTGGGCAGGTGTGGCAGAAGGAAGCAAGGAAGAGAGAAATAAACATTTGCAGATTACATCACACACACAAAGAGGAAAAGAGAAGTGACAGCCCTGATGATAATGGAGCTAAGAGACTTAAAAGTAGAAAATATTTAAAAGATATCACAACTATCGGACCACACAAATGTATTTACCTTGTGTTGTTTCGCAGGCAGGATTGAACCAATGTTTAACAATCCAATGTTAGCGTGCTTTTAAAGGGGTAACAACTCGGGGTGTCCCAGTACAACCTTTTTCACTTTTGATACAGATATTGAAGCCTTGGGATATTGGCGATCTAATATGATATGAGCAGGAATCCTACATACTTTATTTTTTAGTGTGGACGTTAGAAAATAAAGCATACTTGCCATACTGCAAAAACTGAAATCTAAGTAAGATGAAATATCTCAAATAAGGGTGATATTTGCTTATTTTCTGTCTGATAAGATAATTCTTTTCACTAAGCAGATTTTATGTTAGAGTGTTTTACTTGTTTTACGGGTTTTGGTCCTAAATTATCTTAGTAAGATATTACAGCTTGTTGCTGAGATTTGATGACCTATATTGAGTAAAACATGCTTGAAACTAGAATATCAAGTGTTGCAAAGCTGTGTCATCAACACTCACAAGTATAAAACTACTTTGTTAAAGTAATAATTTCTTATTTCAAGCATGAAAAAAAAAATCATGACTTAGACACAATTGTGTCTCATAATTAAAACAGATAACAGCCAAAACGGACTCTGCGGTTTTATTTTCAATGAAACAATAAAAAACACGTACTCATATAGTAGTACAGTTGGCACAGTACAGTAAACTGACAGTTCATACTTAAACATTTAACATTTCTAACAATTTTGAACAGAAATAGTTCATGCACATTCAGATAAATTCTTCAAAATTACAATAAAACATTTTTTGGCCGGGGACCGGGCTGTATATATGCACACTAATTGACTGAAAGAGCACGCATGCGATGATGTCATGTTATCCATGGAAAAATGCATTTTTAAACCATATGATTTGCCTGAGCGGCTAGTAGACCCCGAGAGTAACAAGCGGTTGCCTTATTGCCTTTCCATTAAGAACAATAAATTAGTTTTTAGTATAAGTTTGCTGGTTTCAAGAAATGTAATGCCGAGCGCATATCATTATGTCAAGATAATGGCACTAGCATTTACTTCATTTAAGAATATTTTTCAACATAATGATCAAAAAGGTCTCTTTTTTTTCTACCAAGAAAAGTGCACTTGTTATTAGTGAGAATATACTTATTTTAAGTATTTTTGGGTTCATTGAAGTTAGCTAATTTTACTTGTTTTGGAAAGTCTTGACAAGCCAAATTTTCTTGTTCTATTGGCAGATAATTTTGCTGAGTTCAAATAAAATACCCCTATTTTTTGTATT
This sequence comes from Entelurus aequoreus, assembly GCF_033978785.1. Lineage (NCBI taxonomy): Eukaryota > Metazoa > Chordata > Actinopteri > Syngnathiformes > Syngnathidae > Entelurus > Entelurus aequoreus. The sequence continues at coordinate 2,580,468 of NC_084733.1, read as the reverse complement.
TTTTTTCCTTCTTTTTGAACACTGACTTTTTGTAGTGTAGAGTTTCTTTATTTGTTCACAATTAGCTAGGGATGGGCGATACCACACTTTTAGGATTCGATACGATACCCATACTTTTTTTTGCATTTTCATCGATACCGATACCAATAATTTCTTATTGGCAATTTTTTGTCAGTCAAAAATATTATTACTATTGTTATTATTTAAGACAAATCACAAGACAAATACAGACCATTTATACCACATTTATTATGGTCAATATATAATAAAAGTAAAATTAAAATAAATAACATAAATATGAAACATAAATTAAATATTATATATAATAATAACTATATATTATATATAATAATAATTAAATATTAGGGCTTTCCAATTAACAGTCAAATCCAAATTGCAAGAAGCTGCAGTTATTTTTTAAAGTTTGTGATATAATTAGCAATTAATGAAATATGAAATAGGCTAATGTTTTCGAAATGTAAGAAATCATGTTACAGATTAAAACCAAAACCACATTCAATCATATATTCAAGATTTTCTTGGAAAAAAATAAAACTGTAATGCAAAGATGAAGAATCTCCAAATTGTATCTCTTCCTTATCTTGTTTTAAATAATCAAGCAATTTTCAACTAACAGTAAATTCCCCTGTGTGGAAATTATTTGAATTTAGGATAATCATTTAAACAAAAATATTCAGTAAACATTACTAAAAAAAACAAAAAAACAATGCCTGTTTTAAGTCAACAATTGGACACCACTGGATATGCCTGGCTGCATCGCCGTCGGCTGGCTGTGTGTGTGTTGCACGTTGACCACGCTCATTCACTGTCTCTTGTCACGTGACTGGGCCAGCTCTATACTCTGCCAGGTACAGGGCTGTCCCGGCACATAGGAAGTTAAGTAAGTCATCAAAAACATCTGAAAGTGATGCTTGCACCCCCCCACACGCCGTTTTTTGGTTTATATCGATACTTTTTTCAGAAAACTGATGCCAAATGAGTAGCGTGTGAGTATCGATATATCGATACCACAGGATGGATACGCACATCCCTACAATTAGCACACATGATAAGTTTAGTTTTTGGGGCAGTACTTGCAAACTTTTATGACTACCAACGGCATTGGCAAACTTATGTTTAGGTAGAGTATTTGAATTAGACGGACTAGTGGTAAAGGCATTCGTCCAAGTGTCCTTCACTTGTAAGAACAAACCTCTTAAGAAGAAGCAGCTTTTAAAGACAAGGAGTTCAATGAATGAATGTCAGTGTTGACACAAGAGACACAACCCAGCCTGGCAGGATGTTGTTAATATTAATGAGGAACATGAATATATTAGTAAGTGTAGAATTATTTAAAAAGCTATTATATGAAAAAAAAAATAACTAAGACTATGTGAAGTCTATGAGTGGACTTAGCGTACCTCATCGGTCACTTGGTTGGCCCTGGCGGCGATCTGCTCCACTGTCATGTTGTCCATGTTCATGTCCTGTTTGGACGCTCCTCCCGTGGCACCGAGCTCGATATTCTGCGGCCTGAGAGACAACAGCACATTTTTTTGTCATGTGGAATTGGGTAGGTCAGGGGTGTACAAACGACGTATTTGGTGCGGCCCGTGAGACGTCACAATTTTTAACAAGAAGATTGGCTCGCGGTGTATTTTATCCTAAATTGATTCCTCTCCAAACTTGTTTGAATTGTGACGTTTTAGCAGACCTCATGTGGACGTCGACGGAATCACAGGTTTGTTTTCAAGTGCCCCCGGCACAGCATCATTATATATGACTCAATCCAAACAACTTTCCGCACTCATGGTGTAAATTAACTATAACCAACAAAGAAAGTCAACTCACATAACACACATCCGAACTTTGTGGACATTATAAACACATATATATCATTTAAAATTACTCCATTAAAGTGCATGATGGGTAATATATAGGGATGTCCGATAATATCGGCCTGCCGATATTATCGGCCGATAAATGCGTTAAAATGTAATATCGGAAATTATCGGTATCGTTTTTTTTATTATCGGTATCGTTTTTTTTGTGTTTTTTTTTTATTAAATCAACATAAAAAACACAAGATACACTTACAATTAATGCACCAACCCAAAAAACCTCCCTCCTCATTCACACAAAAGGGCTGTTTCTTTCTGTTATTAATATTCTGGTTCCTACATTATATATCAATATATATCAATACAGTCTGCAAGGGATACAGTCCGTAAGCACACATGATTGTGCGTGCTGCTGCTCCACTAATAGTACTAACCTTTAACAGTTAATGTTACTCATTTTCATTAATTACTAGTTTCTATGTAACTGTTTTTATATTGTTTTACTTTCTTTTTTATTCAAGAAAATGTTTTAAATTTATTTATCTTATTTTATTTTATAATTTTTTTAAAAAAGTACCTTATCTTCACCATACCTGGTTGTCCAAATTAGACATAATAATGTGTTTATTCCACGACTGTATATATCGGTTAAAATCGGTATCGGTAATTAAAGAGTTGGACAATATCGGAATATCGGATATCGGCAAAAAGCCATTATCGGACATCCCTAGTAATATATGCAAGACACTTTCTCCACACTTCCCCATGTTTGGCGCATTTTAGCTACTTGATATTTCTGAATTATTACAAAACTTTAAAGGAAGTGGTCATGGAAGTAGCCAAGGTAGGAGACGAACTTTCACATACTCTTAATATTCAATGTTTTATCCTTTATACTTCATATTGCATTGCCATCACAGTCTGACGTGATGGCAATATACTGTATATACATATATACACATTTTCTCTCTCGTTTTCGCCCAATACGGCCCTCGAGTCAAAAAGTTAGGACATCCCAGAGGTAGGTTATTCTCCGCCAACAAACAGAACAAACATGTTTTGTTGCAGGATTGTGATATGAGAGGGATATGTAGAAAAGCAAGAGGAGGATGTAAACAGAAGAAAAGAGATTTTTCCCTAGAGGATTTGTCAAGATAACAATACATGACAAGCAGAAGCAGGTGTGGACTGCAGTCACGAGACTGAAGATGTCAGGTGAAACTACATGAAGTTTTTTATGACACATCAGCAAAAGCTGCCTTCCAGTCATAAGACTGAGTTAACTTTACTCTTGTAAATAACAAGGTTAAAGGCCTACTGAAAGCCACTACTAGCGACCACGCAGTCTGATAGTTTATATATCAATGATGAAATCTTAACATTGCAACACATGCCAATACGGCCGGGTTAACTTATAAAGTGACATTTTAAAATTCCCGGGAAATATCCGGCTGAAACATCGCGGTATGATGACGTATGCGCGTGACGAAGTCCGAGTAACGGAAGTTATGGTACCCCATAGAATCCTATACAAAAAGCTCTGTTTTCATTTCATAATTCCACAGTATTCTGGACATCTTTTGCAATTTTTTTAATGAACAATGAAGGCTGCAAAGAAGACAGTTGTAGGTGGGATCAGTGTATTAGCAGCGGACTACAGCAACACAACCAGGAGGACTTTGTTGGAGCGCTAGCCGCGCTAGCCGCCGACTTCACCTTGACTTCCTACGTCTCCGGGCCGCCAAACGCATCGGGTGAAGTCCTTCGTCCTTCTGCCGATCGCTGGAACGCAGGTGAGCACGGGTGTTGATGAGCAAATGAGGGCTGGCTGGCGTAGGTGGAGAGCTAATGTTTTTAGCATAGCTCTGTGCAGTCTGGTTGCTAAGTTAGCTTCAATGGCGTCGTTAGCACAGCATTGTTAACCTTCGCCAGCCTGGAAAGCATTAACCGTGTATTTACATGTCCACGGTTTAATAGTATTGTAGATTTTCTATCTATACTTCCCGTCAGGGGTTTATTTATTTTGTTTCTATATGCAGTTAAAGCAAGATGCTATTACGTTAGCTCGTAGCTAAAGCATTTCGCCGATGTATTGTCGTGGAGATAAAAGGCACTGAATGTCCATTTCGCGTTCTCGACTCTCATTTTCAAGAGGATATAGTATCCCAGGTGGTTTAAAATACAAATCTGTGATCTACAATAGAAAAAGGAGAGTGTGGAATCCAATGAGCCAGCTTGTACCTAAGTTACGGTCAGAGTGAAAAAAGATACGTCCATCACTGCCTCTCAAGTCCTTCACTGTAACGTTCCTCATCTACGAATCTTTCATCCTCGCTCAAATTAATGGGGTAATCATCACTTTCTCGGTCCGAATCTCTCTCGCTCCATTGTAAACAACGGGGAATTGTGAGGAATACTAGCTCCTGTGACGTCACGCTACTTCCGCTACAGGCAAGGCTTTTTTTTATCAGCGAGCAAAAGTTGCGAACTTTATCGTCGATTTTCTCTACTAAATCCTTTCAGCAAAAATATGGCAATATCGCGAAATGATCAAGTATGACACATAGAATGGATCTGCTATTCCCGTTTAAATAAAAAAAAATCATTTCAGTAGGCCTTTAAAGGTCCAGCTTATGAAGAAGTAACGTTTTAATGATGTCCGAACAAAACCAAAGATGAAAAAAAAAATCTACTTGTTTGCACCACTTTCGAAGAAAAGAGTCATGCAAACGGACATTTTTGAATGGTTCGGGTTTTCATGACATCATAAAGAAAAAACAGAGCTGTATCCGGAACTTCTTCCCTCGGAGCACGGGTGCTTCTTAATGAAAAAAATGTAGGAACAATATGAAATGTGTTTTTTTATTATTACCACACAAACAACGTACACAGCAACATACATGTGCACTCATACATGTAAACGCAGTGCTCAGGCTTTCCCCCCAGATTGCCAATATGCCTGTGGCGGTGTGTGTGTGTGTGGGGGGGGGGGATATTTAACTAGGGATTTAACGGTATTGTAGATACTGCGGTTTCAAAATCTTATCAATAATGCCGTGAAGCGTGACGGCATCAAACGAAAACTTGGCGAGTGTAGCTTTTTTCTGGCAATTTTGCGGGTCTGAAAATAAACTGCATCTCTCAGAATCCTCTGCCAGACCGCAATGTGGGGGCAGGGAGCCCCATAAGGTGGAGCGAAAGAGGAAGCAGGAAATGAAGTGTGTTCCTCTTCGTAGTAGATAGTAGGAATTGCTTTTTTCAAAATCCTAGTAACTGTTTGAGTTATGTTGCTAACAAACAGACCCTGGCGAAAACAGAACATCTGTGTCGCAGGTAATAACACGTGCCACGTTTGTCCCGAGTGTTCCAAGGCAAGCCAAAACAGACTCAGTTAAGGCGCTAATTTTTTCCTAAGCTTTGAACCCGGGGTGCCCACACTTTTTCATCAGGCGAGCAACTTATCAAGTGACCAAGTCGAGGTCTTTCAAATTATAGTCCAGGGGCCGTACTTATCAAGCTTCTTAGAGTGCCATTTTACACTTAAGTCCTGAGAATTTGCGAAATTTAGTCCTACTCTCAAACTTAAGAATAAAAGCTTTTTATCAACGTTCTTAAGTCTAAGAATCACTCCTACTCTCCACGATATTTAAGAGACCTTCAGAGGTGTCTTAAGTGGTTAGGAGTTGCCAGCAGGGGATGGCACTGAGGCGAGTGAGACGTGCGCGAACGTTCAGGGAACGGAACAATGTTTTTTGTTTTTTTTGATGACGAGCAGCTGATCAAACGGTATCGTTTAGACAGAGCGGATATTATTTTTGTCACAGATTTAATACTTTTCGTTTCCTTGTTGATTTCTGCATGTGTCTGCAGTGGGCTAGTATATATAGAGCCACCCACACCAGTTTCAAATTAGTTGCCTAATTAATGAATTGGAAAGAAAATGTTATGACAGTAGCGTATGTGTGTGGTCGTGAGGTGAGTGACGTCAGTGAGTGTGTGGGCGATAGAAGAGAGGGAGCGGTAGCGTGAGTGCCGGCGGGGACTAGTTTGTTTTGTATTATTTTGTAGTTTATTGTCAAAATATACACTCCCATTGTCCACTTAAATATTTCCAAGATATTTCTTTATTCTTAGACAACGGATTCCCTTCCGTGATTGGTCATTTCTATGGACACAGAAATGACGTCACCTAAAATTCCATTTACGGCACATAGTAATGTCGTAATTCAGCTCTGAGTGTGACACTTAAGATTCAGTCCTACACTTCGCTGAAAGTGTGAGTAAGACGATTGATAACTAACTTTTAAGTGCAGCTTTCAGCGAAGAATTTATTTACTCTTAAGTCAACTCTTAGCAGACTTCTTAGGAGTAATTCTAAGAAGCTTGATAAGTACGGCCCCAGAACAACAGCAACCTTCATCTGGACCAGTATCGGCCGGTCTAGGCTAGGCTGTTGACTTGTAAGGAGCTGCAGATGCCTGCTGTGTGGACACTGGGACTTCACACCGAGGTGTGCAAATACAACAGAACCAACTATTTGAGAAACCAGACTAATTTAGTTCATGGAAGCGTAGTCACTTTCTTCAAGCTGCTGTGGGCCTTTCTCTCCTTAAAAGCCATCACTGTCCTTTCAATATTTGCACATTTTATACCTCGCTGTCCGCGAGTATATCTCGGATATATTAAAATACGTCCACATCGCACACGTGGCCTCTCCGCTCCAGGTATATTTCTTGCGTATGGCTTACATCAGGGGTGTCCAAACTTTTTCCACTGAGGGCCGTACACGGAAAAATTTAAGCATGCGGGGGCCATTTTGATATTTTTCTATTTCAAACCTTAACAAAATATATGGATTTTTTTTTTAACCTTTAGGGCTCCCGGGGACTATAAAGGGTCTCAGTCATTAAACTGTTAAAAATAAGTCAAATTATTATTTTTTATTTAACGCTTACAGTAAATCTCTATATCAACTTGAGGTTGATTTATATAAAGTAAAAAAAAAAAAAAAGGTTTTCTGTCAAAGACAACTTTGTTTTTTATAGTAAAACTGAAATATGCAGTATTTAGTAATTAGAGCCTTAAAAGATCAATAATGCAGGACACCATTGATTTTAATTCTTTAATATTTTTGAGTAATCACAGTGAAAAGTTAAATAAAATCCTACTAAATATATTTGGGATCCAAAAGGTCCCCCACTCATAAAGTGATACATTTTTATCAGTTTTTTTTTTACTTTTAACACTTAAATTACGAGATCAACTTCAGATATATCTGTCGATTTTATGTTTGAACTATTATTTTGTCTGTTTCATGCTCTTTTTGTCTAATAAAACTTTGATGTTTTTATATGGCAACCACACAATATATGCAATATTTTTTCCACATAAAACATTTTAAAGTGATATTTTTTAACTAATAATTCATTATAACATAGATTTTTAGTCTTTTTTAAAATTTTTTTAGCAATGGCAAAAAAAAAGAAAAAGAAACAAAGACAAAAGAAAAAAAACAGCCTGCATGGCAGCTTTGTGTCAACATTGCAACTTTTTCTTGTTAGATTTCACCTCATTCCACTTTTTTTTAAATGTTTTTTTTTAATTTTTTGCAATATTATCAATTTTGCAATTTTTGCAGAATGTGTGGCGGGCCGGTAAACAATTAGCTGCGGGCCGCAAATGGCCCCCGGGCCGCACTTTGGACACCCCTGGCTTACATCCTCACAACATCCAGTTTCAGCAGCACTTTTACAGTGATCAAAGTCTTTTTTTGGTAATGGTGTGCAAATAATAGGCTATTTACAGGATTTCCCCTTAACTGCCAAGTTACCTGTGACGGTGGGGGATGTGGTCACCATGACGCCATCGAGTAAATTTGCATAATTTGCTATGATATGATTTTCTTTTAAATGGCAAAAAAAAATTATACATATTTAAAACAAATCTGTTATTATTAATTAGTATTAAAACATTTTTTGATCGTTTTCCTGCTTTTTGTCCAATATACTTTGTTGTGTTTACAGTCTTTTAATGACTTTTTTTTATTAAAAACAACAAGCAACAAATCTTCTTTTGATGTTATTATAAAATGTACTCGTGTTTAGAGACTCTCTACTAAAAAGGCGAGCTGCAGCGGGCATGACGTCACACTTGCTCGAGTTGGACTTTCTCTTCTTAAAAGCCGGCACTGTCCTCTTAATATTTTCACATTTTGTGGTTGGCTGTCCGTGGATATATCTGCAATATATATACAAATTATGTCCACATCACAGACATGCTGACAACACTCCAGACAGTCCCGATGGCGTGCGTTTTGTTGACATTATGTTTCGTAGCGCGGCTTTCGGTACATCACTTGTCAATAGTGCGCAAATAATAGGCTATATGTATCAATTCATACTGTAACGACCAGCTAATGTTAATGTTGTGGTTTGGATTTGATGTCAGTTTTTCCAATGTTTGCAAACACACCATCCATGCCTGAAAGGTCATTGGCGGAGAATGAGGAAGTGTGTGTCCGGGGAAGCACGGAAAGTGTTTGCACGGGAGGTAAAACCTGTTTGTTATCATAAGATTGGTAATAAAAGTTAAAAATAGCGTCGTATGTTGTGTAATTTCTTCAGGGGACTACAATATATTATATTACTTAAATTTGTTCACAAGTAAAAAACAACAACTTATTTTCAAGGTCTGGCGGTAATGCAAATGCCGCAAATGCAAATATCCATTCATACTGTAACGACCTGCTGGTGTTAATGTTTATGTCCGTGTGTTATTGATGTTAATTTTTCCGATGATTGTGTGAACACACCCTGCATGGAAGGGGACTGGCGGAGAATGAGAAAATGTGTGTCTGGGAGTGAAGCACGGTGATGGACGTGTGTAAATGGGACGGAATTCGTGTTGAAATTGAAAAAGATTGGCGATAAAAATTAAAAAAAGACCGTGGGACTTTGTGTGACTTCTGCTGGAGGGTACAATACAATATATTACTTTAATTGGTTTTTACGTCAAAAAAAACCAACTAATTTTTAAATGTGTGGCGGCTTCTATTTTGCCGTGGCACCACAATCAATTACATGTAGGCGAAACCCTGGTGCTATTATAAGGCGTACTACAGCCCTAAAACATCCCTGTTCAACAGCTTTTTGTAGTCCAACTATACACGTACTAAGCTACACATACAGTCACATAACATGACTGACTGACATCACATGCAATTCCATTACAGATCTTAATGCTACACATGCTAGTACCAGTGATGTTGATAGGTTTTCAATGTCGTGAGTCCCCCCAAAAAGGGGCAGTTTGCAACATTTACACAGATGCCTAGAGAGCACTAACTTTACAAAGTATTTAAGAGTTATAACTTGTCCACTTACAGCTATCAGTATGTAATGACGTAACTACACCTGTACGTAACATGTGCATATGTTGTTAGCTAATGAACATTCAAACTGGCTTAGCTCGTCCTCTCCTCCCTCCTCTGAGTGTACGCGCTAAGCCAGCTAAGACATAACGTTAAAAGACAGTGAGCTAATGGTTGTTAGTGTCACTACCTGATCGGTACTAGAAGACCTGATTGACCCACGCATGCGCGAAAGACTACGTCACTTCTTTTCTAGCAACTTATTACGACGCAGCAACTGCGACGTCACATGCAGTGATATTTGAACGTTTTATTACTGTATCGTTGACCACTTTACCCGGTTCTGTTTTTGCAATGAATGATGCAAGGGGGCACCACTGTCTGCAATCGCGTAATTTATTTTTTAAATGTTGATTTTTTTTAAAGGAGGAACTTGGCTTAAATCTATATCTACAGCCAAAAACAAAGTAGACATTTAAATTTTCAGTATTGTGAATTGATGTATATAAAGTAGTTAAAAAGATCAATTAATTTGCCATTTAAGGCTGCTGAACACATCATTTGGTTTCTGTACGGATTCAAAATAAATACTGTATTCTTAAATAACGTTTGTTTTGTTTTGTATGTAATATTTTATATGACATTGTTATTGAAATAAAGATTACAAAAAAGAAAATCATGGTAATCGTGACGGCGTGCACGTAAAAAAGGTTGACAGGAAGTGACAGTCTTTGCGCAGAACCATACTTAGAACTAATGTTTAGAGAACTTAGCATTAATGCCACATTTTAGAACAGTCTGTATTGATTAATTTAACATATTCGATTCAGAATTGTGATACATCGGAGAATCTACCATATTTCTTACCTCTACTATAATGTGTGCCTGTTAACTTCCAACTTACTTTTACTAGGATATTATGTTGCCAACTCTGTATTCTTTATCCTGTCTTGAGTTTTTATTTATTTTTATGGTTTTAAGGTCAGAGTTTTACAACCCAAAGAGTGACTGCACACCAACTGCACTAAAATGATTGGTCTTGTGACTGTTGGAAGTAGAGGTGGGGGAAATAATAAATTTTTTCAGGCATCGCAATTCGGACATGGACAACTATAAAATCGATTAGTAAACGTCAATAATCAAATGTACTTATTGTAAATAAAGTAATGCCGAGTTATTCAATTTGTCCGATCGCAGTGAGCCACCCCACCAAGACATCCAAACAGCTCCTTTATTTAGGGCACTTATGGTACAGTTTGCACTAGAGATGTCCGATAATATCGGTCTGCAATATTGTTGATATTATTGGCCGATAAATGCGTTAAAATGTAATATCGGAAATTATCGGTATCGTTTTTTTTATTATCAGTATCGTTTTTGTTTTTTTTATTAAATCCACATAAAAAACACAAGATACACTTACAATTAGTGCACCAACCCAAAAAACCTCCCTCCCCCATTTACACTCATTCACACAAAAGGGTTGTTTCTTTCTGTTATTAATATTCTGCTTCCTACATTATATATCAATATATATCAATACAGTCTGCAAGGGATACAGTCCGTAAGCACACATGATTGTGCGTGCTGCTGGTCCACTAATAACACTAACCTTTAACAGTTAATTTTACAAATTTTCATTAATTACTAGTTTCTATGTAACTGTTTTTATATTGTTTTACTTTCTTTTTTATTCAAGAAAATGTTTTTAATTTATTTATCTTATTTTATTTGATTCATTTTTTTTAAAAAGTACCTTATCTTCACCATACCTGGTTGTCCAAATTAGGCATAATAATGTGTTAATTCCACGACTGTATATATCGGTTGATATCGGTATCGGTATCGGTAATTAAAGAGTTGGACAATAGTGTATGTCCTTCACTATGTGGTAGGTTCCTGCGGACGTTATCTCCTTCAGTTGTTGACTATTTTTTTCATACAGTGTTGATGTGGAAATGGTTGCTTGGGCATTTTGTGGGTGTGGCACTGAACGGAGATGTTGACATGCAGAGTTTCAAGCACTCCTCTTTCTCTAGCGGGTGACTTTTCAAATGATCTTATCTTATTTTATTTGATTCATTTTTTTAAAAAAGTACCTTATCTTCACCATACCTGGTTGTCCAAATTAGGCATAATAATGTGTTAATTCCACGACTGTATATATCGGTTGATATCGGTATCGGTATCGGTAATTAAAGAGTTGGACAATATCGGCATATCGGATATCGGCAAAAAGCCATTATCGGACATCCCTAGTTTGCACCCATTTCCATGAATTTAGTAAATGTAGTGGTTCTTCTTACAAATGCATTGTTTTAAAATTTGCAAGTGATAAACGCTTATTTAGTGAAACGAAAAGAAATGTAAAACTGCATCAATATACAAAAATTAAAGATGCATCACTAATCAATTTCTAATCGAATCGTAGGTCCTGAATCGTAATCGAATCGTGAGATGTCCAAAGATTCCCACGTCTAGTTGGAAGATTGTTTGTGTTACCGTAGTTTCCGGACTATAAGCCGCACCAGCTAAATTTAGGGGAAAATACAGATTGCTCCATATATAAGCCGCACCCGACTATAAGCCGCAGGGTTTTGATGTGTAATTACCGTAGTATATAGGGGTTCCTGCTACCACGGATTGTTGGGACAGAGATGACTGTTTGGGAACGCAATGCGTCCCATCTATTAACTATAAATCTTTCAATCATTCAATCAAACTTTCACATCTTTGACATGGCGAACAGCATTCATGCAGAGTACAAATAACACAACGGTGCAAAGTAATACAAAGTGCTCGCCTATACGTTATCAAAATAACCAGCCTACCGGTATATGAAAAGTCAGTCTTTAATCATTGTGTCATCGTCTTCCTCCTGTGTACTAAAACCACCGAAATCCTCTTCGTTGGTGTCGGAGAAGAACAGGCCGTATATAAGCTGCACCCTTGTATAAGCCGCAGGGACCAGAACGAGGGGAAAAAGTAGCGGCTTATAGTCCGGAAATTACGGTACTTCAAAAGTACAAACTAGTCAGCAAGTCCAAACATGCTCTCCTGTGAGGACGTTATAGGAGTCACAGGTTCTGTAGGCTTGCTTTGTGTGTGTGCAGAAAACATCGCACAGGGCGATGTGATGCGTCTAGTGCAGTAGCCTTGGAGTAGTAGTACCTGTAGTTAGTGCATGCTGCATGCCGCTTTTGCTTGCTATGCTGCATGCTGCTTCTGCCTGATACTCATTGCTTTCAGCTAGTGCCGCCGGCTAGCCCTCTGTCTCAGAGGGCGAAAAGAGGAGCCGAGTGCATAAGCCTCCTCAGCCGGTACATAGCCTCTCCATTGTCAAGACTCGTACATGCCTCCTCGTGGCCACACACGGTAACTGGAACCTCGCGGTTCCAGGCTAAGTTGTACGGGATCTCGGAGCAGCAGGGGGCCCCAGAGACGGGGCATGCAGGCCCACCGGTGTGTGGACATGCCCTGGTGCCCAGTCAACCCCTGTCCCAGTTATGGGTAAATAACCCCAGCTATGGGCGAATAGTGAAAACCGCCTCAACGGTGGACCAGGCGGAAGATGGCGGCAGCGGAATGCACCACAACGGCTGGGAAGGCGGATGAAGGCTGCAGCAAAGACGGGTCCCCAGTCGTCTTGGTCTCCATGCCACTGGACCCTGGCCCGCTCAATGCCAAGGACTGTGTGGTGGCTGACCGTGCACCAGTCTCCCCACATTAAAAGATTCCACGCACAGGCGTCCTCCATATAGGGAATCCACCCTAACGACCCTACGGAGGACAGTCATACTCGTTTCGAGTGACCGCCGACGACGAGGCTTGCTTTTAAAGCATAAGCTAAGTGATGGGCAATACATATAAAAAAAACTGCAGCAGAGTCAAGTACTAACTGAAAAAGTAACAACAACAATGTGGAGTTTCCCAGTGCAAGCGCTGAGGGGATTCTGCTTACTGTAAACTGAAAAAGTAACAACAACAATGTGAAGTTTCCCAGTGCAAGTGCTGAGGGGATTCTGCTTACTGTAAAGTTCCCTCTGCTTCCCTTGCTTCCTGCCAAGTCAAATCTGCAGCGACAGCACTTTTGAGCGGAAAAAGCCAAGAGGAAAAGGAGGAATGGTCTACTTGTTATGATTTATGATTAGTTATAGAGAGGGTCCTTTGTTTTGTTTCATCAGACAAACTCGACGTGGTTAGGGGAATGCTAGGGATCGATGTTGGTGTTAAGAAAACTATAACAATAAACAGATGCAACTATGATTAATACAACAACTAATATCTGATTCATTGATATTTTAAAATGTTTCTAATACGTTTGTGACATTAGCAATATTTTTAGGCCATGTCACGATACACGATATATATCTCAATATTTTGCCTTAGCCTTGAATGAACACTTGATGCATATCAGTATGATGATTCTATGTGTCTACATTAAAACATTCTTCTTCATACTGCATTAATATATGCTACTTTTAAACTTTCATGCAGAGGGAAACCACAACTAAAACTGTATTTATGAAACAGTTACTAAGCAGTGGCACAAACATTCATGTCATTTCCAAAATAGAAAGTGCAAGATTGTCAGAGACATTTTAAAACAAGCTTTGAGTGCACTTTTGTGCATGATGTCACTAAGATGACATATCAAAACAACGCTAATTAAAGTGCACTTTTTGTACAGAACGCCACTACAATAGTTTAAAACAAATAAAGTGCACTTTTGTGCATGATGTCACACAAGATATTTCAATAAGTGTCAAATAAAAATGAGCTGCATAATAGGAAATTAAATAGTGTATGTCCTTCACTATGTGGTAGGTTCCTGCGGACGTTATCTCCTTCAGTTGTTGACTATTTTTTTCATACAGTGTTGATGTGGAAATGGTTGCTTGGGCATTTTGTGGGTGTGGCACTGAACGGAGATGTTGACATGCAGAGTTTCAAGCACTCCTCATTCTCCAGCGGGTGACTTTTCAAATGATGCTACAAATATGCAGTGGTGCTAACGCTTTTGCCGCATACTTGACATATTACGGTTGTCTGTTCAACATCTTCCCGCTTGAAGCCAAACCACCGCCAGACGACGTTTTTCTTGGGAATTATTTCTTCCTTCATTTGTTACCAGATTGGCACCTTCTCTCTCTCGTATTACCACTCGCACCACTCCGCTAGCATCACAGCTAACGTTTTCCATTGCCGCTACCTCTCTGCTCCGCGAGGGCGTACGACGTTGCACGCGCGACTCGTATGTGACGTATGTAAGAAAGTGCGCTTGTTTTATGTCTCTGTGAGAAGTAGAGACAAGAGAGAGTGAAAAAAGCCTGTAGTGTAATGCCCGCAGCTAAAAGCAACTGCGTGAGAACGTATACTCCAATATCACCATATAGTCATTTTCTATATCGCACAGAGACAAACCCGCCATATATCGAGTATATTCCATATATCGCCCAGCCCTAATATATATATATATATATATATATATATATATATATATATATATATATATATATATATATATATATATATATATATATATATATATATATATATATATGTATGTATGTATGTATGTATATATATATATATATATATATATATATATATATATATATATATATATATATATATATATATATATATATATATATATATATATATATATATATATATATATATATATATATATATATATAAGGGCTGCAACAACTAATCGATTAAAATCGATTATAAAAATAGTTGGCGATTAATTTAGTCATCGATTCGTTGGATCTATGCGCATGCGCAGAGGCTACTTTTTTAAAAATATTTTTATAAACCTTTATTTATAAACTGCAACATTTACAAACAGCTGAGAAACAATAATCAAAATAAGTATGGTGCCAGTATGCTATTTTTTTTCCAATAAAATATTGGAAAGGATAGAAATGTAGTTTGTCTCTTTTATCCGATTATTAATCGAAGTAATAATCGACAGATTAATCGATTATCAAATTAGTTTTTAGTTGCAGCCCTAATATATATATATATATATATATATATATATATATATATATATATATATATATATATATATATATATATATATATATATATATATATATATATGTAGGCTGAAAAATAAATAAATATATATATATAAATATAGGCTCCAGCAACCCCCCGCAACCCAAAAAAAGGGACAAGCGATAGAAAAATGGATGGATGGATGTATATATATATATATATATATAAAAAAAAGAATAATACAAAATATATTTTTAATCGATTTTGACAAGTTATTAATCGATTTACAATACGAATTAATATGAATCGTGATTCGGATGTGAATCTATTTTTTGTGCACCCCTATTGTACTGTTATTCTATTCCCGTGCAGATCATGTGAAAGAAGCCAAGTGATATACAAAATGTGGTGTTGTTTGCTACGGAGTTCTGGTTTGTCTACCCAAACCTGTTCCTCCAGATCTTAGTGTTGGAGCACACAATGACGTATTGGCGGGCTGTGGTGCATTTTCACTGACTAATGTCAGATCCTCTAGTCTATTTCCCAATTTGCACTTTTTGCATGTTATTGGAAAACAAATAATTTTAAAGCTCAACTGGGCACAAAAACAAATACATAGCGCAATAAAACTTTGATTGATTGATTGATTGAAACTTTTATTAGTAGATTGCACAGTGCAGTACATATTCCGTACAATTGACCACTAAATGGTAACACCTCAATAAGATTTTCAACTTGTTTAAGTCGGTGTACACTTAAATTGGTTCATGATACAGATATATACTATCATCATAATACAGTCATCACATAAGATAATCATCAGAGTATGTACATTGAATTATTTACATTATTTACAATCAGGGGTGTGGGATGTGGAGGGGGTTGGGGTTGGGGTTAGGTTTTGTTGATATCAACACTTCCGTCATCAACAATTGCATCATCAGAGAAATGGACATTGGAACTAGAGATGTCTGATAATATCGGTATCGGCCGATAAATGCTTTAAAATGTGATATCAAAAATTATCGGTATCGTTTTTTTAAAATTATCGGTATTGTTTTTTTTTATTAAATCAACATAAAAAACACGAGATACACTTACAATTAGTACACCAACCCAAAAAACCTCCCTACCCCATTTACACTCATTCACACAAAAGGGTTGTTTCTTTCAGTTATTAATATTCTGGTTCCTACATTATATATAAATATATATCAACACAGTCTGCAATTGTGCGTGCTGCTGGTCCACTAATAGGACTAACATTTAACAGTTAATTTGACTCATTTTCATTAATTACTAGTTTCTATGTAACTGTTTTTATATTGTTTTACTTTATTTTTTATTCAAGTAAATGTTTTTAATTTATTTATCTTATTAATTTTTTAAAAACGGACCTTATCTTCACCATACCTGGTCGTCCAAATTAGGCATAATAATGTGTTAATTCCACGACTATATATACCGGTTGATATCGGTATCGGTAATTAAGAGTTCGACAATATCGGGATATAGGATATCGGCAAAAAGCCATTGTCGGACATCCCTAATTGGAACAGTGTAGGACTGACTTGGTAGGATATGTACAGCAAGTAGGGGACATAGAGAGAGAGAGATCAGAAAGCATAAGAATAAGTATCTACATTTGATTATTTACAATCCGGGGAGGTGGGATGTGGAAGGGAGGGTGTTAGTTTAGGGTTGAAGTTGCCTGAAAATGCCTTTTAAAGTTGGACTTTTGAAAACAAACAAAAAAAACCCCATCCTATTTTACTGTACACTATAATTGCCAATTTAATGACATAAAATCAGCTATAAATCAATCACTTCCGGTATGTTCCAGGTGTTAATCTCGCGAGAAACAACAAAGTGTACATTTGAGGGTCACTCGACAAACAGGTGACGTTCGCGTTAATGACAAGACATCAAATAAAAAAGGATACACACAAAAGTCAGGACACTTTATATTTTAAATAACGTCAAGCATGTCTTGAGAGTATAATAAATGACTTACATTGTGGGAAAAGTTGTCAATAACCGCCAGAGTCCGGGCAAGTCGACAAGCTAACTAGTCAAGTTAGCTAAGCTACTTCCGCTTTCCCTGACAACCGCCTAACGCCAGCACCCAACACAACAATACCGACGGACGCGGCGAGGGAAATCAAGTCACGGAGGGGGAGGTCGATACTCACCGGTAAACCTTCCCGCGTCGAGGGTTTTACCTCCTCCTTGAGTCAGGTATGCGAACTTGGCGCTGGACAACTTCTGGATTCCTTCACTTCGCTTTCGCTCCAGTCGAGTGGACCAGGATGGTGCTTTCAGGGACTGTCGGAAATGATGGTTTGACACCCGAGAAACAAGTGTAAAAAAAAGTTATTTAAGACTTAAAAATGAGAATAAAAATAGTTAAATGAAATTATACGCCTGTATAGGACATATTGTCAGTTTTAATATATCAAAAATTCGATTTGTTAACCTAAAACTGTATACAGAGCTGGATCAACTGTGCTTTTGAACGCCACACATGATGAGAGGCGTGTGCAATCGTGACACTCCGGAAGTAGAGCGACGTTGCTCCTTTTCTCCACTTGAGTGCAGCATTTGTGTATTTTTGACAACTTTGCCTAGTAATTCACTTATTAATGCTGTAAATCACACATCGCTGACCATTTATTGCGATTGCTGGCCAGCATTCAGTCCAAGGTGCCGACCAAACGTCAGCATGTAAGTTCTCCTACTACCAATGCACTTTTGCTGTGTCATCTCCAGCTAATTATTCAAATAAACCAAAAAATAAATAAAACTATGAAAAAAATCAAAACTTGTAATCGACGGATGGATCTGAAGTTGATATAAAAATTATGCTTTGAAAGTAAAAAAAAAAAAAAAAAAAGATAAAAGAATGACGATCCATTTTGGATCCCTGAGAATTTCAATGGGATTTTTTTTTAAACTTTCATTGCTCAAAAATAATAATGACTCAAAATCCATGTTGACATGAATACTTGACCTATTTAAGGCTCAAATTACTTCACATCAAATTTTCCACTTTGAAGTATTTTTTGAGGAACATATTGCGTACTATGTGTGTTTGTCATAAAAAAAACTTTAAAAAAACTTTTTATTTTAATTTAATTTTTTATTATAAAAAAGGGGCATAAAATAAACCACAAAAAAAAAAAATATTAACAAATCAAAACTTGTAATCGACGGATGGATTAGAAGTTGATCTAAAAATTATGCGTTGAAAGTATTTGTGTTTGTCATTAAAAAAACAAAAATACATTTTTATTTTTTATTTAAAAAAAGGGGCATAAAATATTCATATATATATATATTTATATATAATATATAAAAAACTTTTAATTTTAATTGTATTTTTTTATTAAAAAAAGGGGCAAAAAATGAACCACAAAAAAACAAATTAAAAAAACAAACAAACTTGTAATCGACGGATGGATTTGAAGTTGATCTAAAAATTATGCTTGAAAGTACTTTGTGTGTTTGTCTTAAAAAAAATAAAAATACATTTTTATTTGTATTTTATTTTTTTATTTAAAAAAAGGGGCATCAAATATTTATATATGTATTTATATATAATATATAAAAAACTTTTTATTTTAATTTTATTTTTTTTATAAAAAAAAAAAAAAAAAAGGGGCATAAAATAAACCACAAAAAAAAACTATGAAAAAATCAAAACTTGTAATCGACGGATGGATCTGAAGTTGATATAAAAATTATGCTTTGAAAGTAAAAAAAAAAAAAAAAAAAAAGATAAAAGAATGACGATCCATTTTGGATCCCTGAGAATTTCAATGGGATTTTTTTTTTAAACTTTCATTGCTCAAAAATAATAATGACTCAAAATCCATGCTGACATGAATACTTGACCTATTTAAGGCTCAAATTACTTCACATCAAATTTTCCACTTTGAAGTATTTTTTGAGGAACATATTGCGTACTATGTGTGTTTGTCATAAAAAAATTTTTAAAAAAACTTTTTATTTTAATTTATTTTTTTATTATAAAAAAGGGGCATAAAATAAACCACAAAAAAAAAAAAATTAACAAATCAAAACTTGTAATCGACGGATGGATTAGAAGTTGATCTAAAAATTATGCGTTGAAAGTATTTGTGTTTGTCATTAAAAAAACAAAAATACATTTTTATTTTTTATTTAAAAAAAGGGGCATAAAATATTCATATATATATATATTTATATATAATATATAAAAAACTTTTAATTTTAATTGTATTTTTTTATTAAAAAAAGGGGCAAAAAATGAACCACAAAAAAAAAAAATAAATAAAATAAAAACTTGTAATCGACGGATGGATTTGAAGTTGATCTAAAAATTATGCTTGAAAGTACTTTGTGTGTTTGTCTTAAAAAAAATAAAAATACATTTTTATTTGTATTTTATTTTTTTATTTAAAAAAAGGGGCATCAAATATTTATATATGTATTTATATATAATATATAAAAAACTTTTTATTTTAATTTTATTTTTTTTATAAAAAAAAAAAAAAAAAGGGGCATAAAATAAACCACAAAAAAAAACTATGAAAAAATCAAAACTTGTAATCGACGGATGGATCTGAAGTTGATATAAAAATTATGCTTTGAAAGTAAAAAAAAAAAAAAAAAGAAAAAAAGAATGACGATCCATTTTGGATCCCTGAGAATTTCAATGGGATTTTTTTTTTAATTTTCATTGCTCAAAAATAATAATGACTCAAAATCCATGTTGACATGAATACTTGACCTATTTAAGGCCCAAATTACTTCACATCAAATTTTCCACTTTGAAATATTTTTTGAGGAACATATTGCGTACTATGTGTGTTTGTCATAAAAAAAATTTTTTTTTTATTTTAATTTAATTTTTTATTATAAAAAAGGGGCATAAAATAAACCTAAAAAAAATATATATTAAAAAATCAAAACTTGTAATCGACGGATGGATTTTAAGTTGATCTAAAAATTATGCGTTGAAAGTATTTGTGTTTGTCATTAAAAAAATAAAAATACATTTTTATTTTTGTTTTACTTTTCTTTTAAAAAAAAAGGGGCATAAAATATTTATATATATATTTATATAGTATATAAAAAACTTTTAATTTTAATTTTATTTTTTTATATAAAAAAAAGGGTCATAAAATAAACCAAAAAAATCAAAACTTGTAATCGATGGATGCATTTTAAGTTAAAAATGATGCGTTGAAAGTTTAAAAAAAAGAAAAAAATTTATGTTTTAAAATGTTAATGAGTGGGGCCATTTTGGATCCCTGAGAATTTCAATGGGATTTTTTTTAAACTTTCATTGCTCAAAAATAATAATGACTCAAAATCCATGTTGACATGAATAATTGACCTATTTAAGGCTCAAATTACTTCACATCAAATATTCCACTTTGAAATATTTTTTGTGACATATTGCGTACTTTATGTTTGTCAAAAAAAAAATAAAAAATAACTTTTTATTTTTATTGTATTTTTTATATATATATAAAAAAAGGGGCATAAAATAAACCACAAAAAAAACCAAGAAAAATACAACAACTTGTAATCGACGGATGGATCTGAAATTGATCTAAAAATTATGCGTTGAAAGTAAAAAAAAATAAAATAAAATTTGGTTTTAACTCTTTTATGAGTGGGGCCATTTTGGAACCCTGAGAATTTCAATGGGATTTTTTTTTTAAACTGTCATTGCTCAAGAAATAATAATGACTCAAAATCAACGTTGATATGAATAATTGACCTATTTAAGGCTCAAATTACTTCACATCAAATTATCCACTTTGAAATATTTTTTTGTGGAAAACATTGCATAGTCTGTCTTGGATTTTCTCTAACAAAAAGGGTACAAAACATAAAAATAACCAACAACGTTCTACTTTACAGATACATCTGAAGTTGATGGAGAGCAGAGGTGTCAAACTCGTTTTTATTGACGGCCACATCGCAATTATGGCTGCCCTCAGAGGGAATGATGCGGCGGGCCCAAATAAATGATGTGGAAGACCACATTGAATGATGTGGAAGACCACATTAAATGATGTGGTGGGCCACATTGAATGATGTGGGAGACCACATTGAATGATGTGGAAGACCACATTAAATGATGTGGTGGGCCACATTATATGATGTGGAGGACCACGTTTAATGATTTGGCAGCCGGCAGGTAACATTAAATAACGTGACGGGCCACATTAAATGACGTTGCGGACCACCTTAATAACCGCTTCACCGGGAGAAGAAAAAAAAGCATCACAATTTGCACTATTCTGTCCACCTGTGTGTTGAAAAAGGTGCTCTGCTCTGCCTTTCCATCTATCTTTTATAGTCTACACAACATGCATTATTCAGCAATAACACATGGCCCATCTGTGTGTGTGTGTGTGTGTGTGTGTTTGTTTGTGTGTGTCACGTAGTTAACTTTTCCTGACTTATCATTTCACGCCACATCCAACAGTGCTTGAAGAGCAAAACATTTCCCTATGCTTTGTAAGGTATAATGAATGAGTGTGTGTGTGTGTGTGTGTGTGTGTGTGTGTGTGTGTGTGTGTGTGTGTGTGTGTGTGTGTGTGTGTGTGTGTGTGTGTGTAACAGCGAGTACAGATGCCACATTCAAGTCAAGATCAGGCTCTTTCATCATGCTCTTGCTCATTAATGGAGACGGGGAGCACTGCCCTAATTCCATAATTCTAGAAAGCATGCCAGAGAGAGACAAAAAAAAAGAGGCCTACGAGAGGAGAAAAGGAAAAAGAAGGAGAAGAAGAAGAAGAAGAAGAAGATGGGATTAGTTTATTGTCTGCAAATAGGCGTTGGAAGTGAGGAAGCAAACAGAGGAGTAAAACCAAAAAAAAAGAAGGAGAAGAGAGGATGCGTTGATATCTTCGTTTCCTGTCTCGCAGCCGAAAAAGTCCTGCCAATTATTGTTTCACGTTGCCAGCCAATTAGAAAAAAAGAGGGCAAAAAAAAATGGGATGATGAATTCCGACGCGCAGGCAGGACGGCGTGTGTTTACCTTGTGTGTGGCGAATGAGGACTTTCTAGCACATCTGTTCATGTGTGGCCTACTTCCAGCTGTAACACTTCCACTTAAAAAAAAAACATCACAACGCTCCGGGGCCTTCCATGAGATACAATAATGTTCCGGGGCCTTCCATGAGATACAATAATGTTCCGGGGCCTTCCATGAGATACAATAATGTTCCGGGGCCTTCCATGAGATACAATAATACAGATGAACAACAACAAAAAAGACAGCCTTTACAAACATAACTCCAAAAGCATCAGGAGTAGGGATGCGTAGCCAATTCTGTGCTTTTATAGGCACCGAACGAATTCCGTAGGTATCCATCCCTTCATCTTCTTCCACTTATCCAAAGTCAGGCCGCGGGGGCAGCAGCCTAAGCAGGGAAGCCCAGACTTCCCTCTCCCCAGCCACTTCGTCCAGCTCTTCCCGGGGGATCACGAGGCGTTCCCAGGCCAGCCGGGAGACATAGTCTTCCCAACGTGTCCTGGGTCTTCCCCGTGGCCTCCTACCGGTCGGACGTGCCCGAAACACCTCCCTAGGGAGGCGTTCGGGTGGCAGCCTGACCAGATGCCCGAACCACCTCATCTGGCTCCTCTCCATGAGGAGGAGCAGCGGCTTTACTTTGAGCTCCTCCCGGATGACAGAGCTTCTTACCCTCTCGCGGTCTAGCTCCAGCCTATCTTGCCGATTGTATTGTACCATATGTCCCGGCAAGACATCTGCCTTCAAAGAACTCCGCCTTATTAGTGATTCCCAGAGCCCCAAAAAAGTCTGCGGGCTATAGAGCGTTTTCTATTGGGGCTCCAGTACTCTGGAATGCCCTCCCGGTAACAGTTAGAGATGCTACCTCAGTAGAAGCATTTAAGTCCCATCTTAAAACTCATTTGTATACTCTAGCCTTTAAATAGACCCCCTTTTAGACCAGTTGATCTGCCATTTCTTTTCTTTTCTCCTCTGCCCCCCTCTCCCTTGTGGAGGGGGGCGGGGGGACGACGACACAGGTCAGGGTGGCCATGGATGAAGTGCTGGCTGTCCCGTCTCCACTCGAGATGGTCTCCTGCTGGCCCCACTATGGACTAGACTCTCACTATCATGTTAGATCCACTATGGACTGGACTCTCACACTATTATGTTAGATCCACTATGGACTGGACTCTCACTATTATGTTAGATCCACTATGGACTGGACTCTCACTAATATGTTAGATCCACTATGGACTGGACTCTCACACTATTATGTTAAATCCACTATGGACGGGACTCTCACACTATTATGTTAGATCCACTATGGACTGGACTCTCACTATTATGTTAGATCCACTATGGACTGGACTCTCACTATTATGTTAGATCCACTATGGACTGGACTCTCACTATAATGTTAGATCCACTATGGACTGGACTCTCACACTATTATGTTAGATCCACTATGGACTGGACTCTCACTATTATGTTAGATCCACTATGGACTGGACTCTCACACTATTATGTTAGAATCACTATGGACTGGATTCTCACACTATTATGTTAGATCCACTATGGACTGGACTCTCACTATTATGTTAGATCCACTATGGACTGGACTCTCACACTATTATGTTAGATCCACTATGGACTGGACTCTCACACTATTATGTTAGATCCACTATGGACTGGACTCTCACTATTATGTTAGATCCACTATGGACTGGACTCTCACTATTATGTTAGATCCACTATGGACTGGACTCTCACTATTATGTTAGATCCACTATGGACTGGACTCTCACACTATTATGTTAGATCCACTATGGACTGGACTCTCACTATTATGTTAGATCCACTATGGACTGGACTTTCACAATATTATGTCAGACCCACTCGACGTCCATTGCATCCGGTCTCCCCTAGAGGGGGGGAGTTACCCACATATGCGGTCCTCTCCAAGGTTTCTCATAGTCATTCACATCGACGTCCCATTGGGGTTGTGAGTTTTTCCTTGCCCGTATGTGGGCTCTGTACCGCGGATGTCGTTGTGGCTTGTGCAGCCCTTTGAGGCACTTGTGATTTAGGGCTATATAAATAAACATTGATTGATTGATTGATTGATTGACCCTATCTCTAAGGGAGAGACCCGCCCCCCGGCGGAGGAAACTCATTTGGGCCGCTTGTATCCGTGATTTTGTCCTTTCGGTCATAACCCAAAACTCATGACCATAGGTGAGGATGGGAACGTAGTAAATTGAGAGCTTTGCCTTCCGGCTCAGCTCCTTCATTGATACAGCGTCCACATTACTGAAGACGCCACACCGATCCGCCTGTCGATCTCACGATCCACTCTTCCCACACTCGTGGACAAGTACCCCGAGGTACTTGAAACCCTCCACTTGGGGCAGGGTCTCCTCCCCAACACAGAGATGGCACACCACCCTTTTCCGGGCGAGAACCATGGACTCGGACTTGGAGGTGCTGACTCTCATCCCAGTCGCTTCACACTCGGCTGCGAACCGATTCAGTGAGAGCTGAAGATCCTGGCCGGATGAAGCCATCAGGACCACATCATCTGCAAAAAGCAGAGACCTAATCCTGCAGCCACCAAACCGGATCCCGGCAACACCTAGAAATTCTGTCCATAAAAGTCATGAACGAAATCGGTGACAAAGGGCAGCCTTGGCGGAGTCCAACCCTCACTGGAAACGTGTCCGACTTACTGCCGGCAATGCGGACCAAGCTCTGACACTGATCGTACAGGGAGCGGACCGCCACAATCAGACAGTCCGATACCCCATACTCTCTG
Organism: Entelurus aequoreus; assembly: GCF_033978785.1. NCBI lineage: Eukaryota > Metazoa > Chordata > Actinopteri > Syngnathiformes > Syngnathidae > Entelurus > Entelurus aequoreus. The sequence goes on along the minus strand of NC_084733.1, from coordinate 2,555,419 downwards.
AGCACTCCCCACAGGACTTCCCGGGGTACACGGTCGAATGCCTTCTCCAAGTCCACTAAGCACATGTTGACTGGTTGGGCAAACTCCCATGCACCCTCAAGGTCCCTACCGAGAGTATAGAGCTGGTCCACAGTTCCACGACCAGGACGAAAACCACACTGTTCCTCCCGAATCCGAGGTTCGACTATCCGACGTAGCCTCCTCTCCGGTACACCTGAATAGACCTTACCGGGAAGGCTGAGGACTGTGATCCACGATAGGTGGAAAACACCCTCCAGTTCCCCTTCTAAAAGAGAGGAACCACCACCCCGGTCTGCCAATCCAGAGGTACTGCCCCCGATGTCCACGCGATGTTGCAGAGTCTTGTCAACCAAGACAGCCTCACAGCATTCAGGGTATCCGATAAAATAAAATCAAACAGTGCTACATTTCGATACGTCTTAAAGCGTAGGGTGGAACTGTAACTGGGTGTGCAGCCCAATACGTTTCTCCTCATGAGCAAAATGTAACTCTGTCTCTGCCCGATTCCTTGCTTCTTGTCTCTTTTAATAGATAGTTTGGTGTTTGAACCTGACATCTTCTTGGTCCTTCAACAGCACAGCTAGTTTTTAAATGTTACAATAAAAAACAATGTTATTATCAAGCTTATTAACACACACAAAAGTACTGAAAATTGGTATCGTTGAGTACCGATACAGTATCAGTTCAAATGTGAACGGTACCCATCCCTAAGGAGTAAACAAAGTGAAGCCTCTTGTCAATCATCCACTGTCTTTGTCTCTGTGGGTGGAGGCGGTAACGTCATAGAAATTATCCAGATCTTAGACCCTGCCCACGGTCTTCGATTGAACAGTCAGTTTCTGAAAGATTGAACATTTATTCAACAAAGGTCACGGGTGAAAATCACAGCACTGGTCTGAAACAACCAGCGAGCTACTGCCGAGAGAAACGAGCCCCGATCAATAAATCTTCGTTCTTCTTTTACTCCCTGAGACAAGAAATGTCCATCTGGTCCAGGCAAACACGTTCGTGGCCGAAAGAGTCCGCCTAAGGGTGGGGGCGAGTCCAAGGATTAATAGTCCAGGTGTCTTGGCACAATAAGGCCATCAGAAGGCGCCTTGATAAGAGGAAGTTGTGTTTAAACTACAGGATGTTTGTATACAGTATTATATTATTAGTAGTTGAGAGCTTACGAGTCAACATTCCTACAGTCCTGTGCAGTGATTAGGAATAGCCTTAACAGTTTCATGGTGTTTTCCCAACAAGAAGGATCCTTGCTGTTTCGCAGGTTTCCCTGCTCTTCAGGGGATTTTCTCCCCCCTGAAGAGCAGGTTTCCCTGCAGGTTTTCCCTGTGAAACAGGCTTGTAGGGATGAAATAGCCTCCGCGTTGACAGACTTGGTAACAGACAATGAGGACGACTATTTTTGGACAAATGAGGATTCACAACCTTATTGTTTTGAAGCTGAATATATGGAGGATGAACCAGTTCTACTTGGAACAGGTGTTACTTGCGTTCCTTCAGAGTTTCTTGTGAGGTTGAACGGTAGGAGATATTACTGCCTGTGGTTACCGCTTACCAAGGGAGAGGTCTGCGTTCTATAAATGTTAAGTACCTTTATTTAATTTTGCCTTTCGTTAAACAAAAATTATGAGAAACAATAACACACGTTTTTTTTTAGGATTCTAAAAATGATTAAAAAAAAACGCTTGCAAAATGCGGCGAATGGGAGTCACCAACAACAGAAACAAATGCGAGCGTGTTCTAATCATGACAGACTTGGTAACAGACAACGAAGACGACTATTTTTGGCAAAATAAGGATTCACAACCTTATTGTTTTGAAGCTGAATATATGGAGGATGAACCAGTTCTACTTGGAACAGGTGTTACTTGCGTTCCTTCAGAGTTTCTTGTGAGGTTGAACGGTAGGAGGTATTACTGCCTGTGGTTACCGCTTACCAAGGGAGAGGTCTGCGTTCTATAAATGTTAAGTACCTTTATTTAATTTTGCCTTTCGTTAAACAAAAATGATGAGAAACAATAACACACATTTTTTTTTTAGGATTCTAAAAATGATTAAAAAAAAAACGCTTGCAAAATGCGGCGAATGGGAGTCACCAACAACAGAAACAAATGCGAGCGTGTTCTAATCATGACAGACTTGGTAACAGACAACAAAGACGACTATTTTTGGCAAATTAAGGATTCACAACCTTATTGTTTTGAAGCTGAATATATGGAGGATGAACCAGTTCTACTTGGAACTGGTGTTACTTGCGTTCCTTCAGAGTTTCTTGTGAGGTTGAACGGTAGGAGGTATCACTGCCTGTGGTTACCACTTACCAAGGGAGAGGTCTGCGTTCTATAAATGTTAAGTACCTTTATTTAATTTTGCCTTTCGTTCACAATCATTATGAGAAACAAGAACACACATTTTTTTTTTAGGGTTCTAAATCTCGTCAAACCACTTTTCCACTTT